>NW_026623073.1:237500-260000 GCF_023065955.2 Ursus arctos | reverse complement strand
GGAAACAGGAAAAGCAGCGGGGGAAAGGACCGCGGGCCGCCGCGAGGGGGCTCAGGGACCCTTCAAAGGCGCCTCAGAGCCCGAGGTCGGCCACCGGGGCACACGGGGTCCCACCGCCCGAGGCCTCCAGCACAAGGGCGGTCCCGTGGCACCCGAGGATGCCGACCCGGCCCCCGGCGGGCCCTGGCAACCTCGCGGGGCTCGGGCCACAACCACCACGCCACCGTCACGACCGGCCCCCAGAACGCTCTCCCGCACGCGCAGCAACGCCAACCCCCCTGCACCCTGCTCGACCAGAGACCCTCCTTCCTCACGAGGGGCCGAGAGCACTTCGCCCGGGGACGACCACCCCCCCAAAGCCGTAGCGGCTGGGGAGGGGACAACACCCAACAGCGGCGAGGCCGGTTTCGGTCCCAAGAGGGCGGATCGGGGGCACGACGTGCCTTCAGCCATCTGGTCGAGGCGGGCACGGAGGGGGTGGGTCGGCGGTGACGGGGAGGGGGCGCAGGGCGGGCGAGGGCCGGGAGCGCGTGGGGGGAGTGGTTCGGGGGAAGGGCGCGCGCCAACGAAGACGCGAACCGGGCCACCGGGTAAACGTGCACGGGATCCCACCGCCACCAGCATGAGAGCGGTCCCGCGACGCCCGGGACGCCGGCCGGCCTCAGCACCCTTGGCGGGCCCCCCCCCCGCGAACCAGGCCCCACCACGGCTGGGACCCAAAAACCCCACGTGACCCCCGCCGCAGGGGCCCAGCAGAACCTCCGTCCATCCGTCTGGTCCATCCCGGAGTCACGACCCAGGGGAAGCAACCCCCAGGCGAGAGCGGCCCGACCCGTGCCCGCACGCCACCCCCGGCGGCAACTCGGGACGGGAGCGGGCGGGAGACAGCCGCTCGCACGGCACGGGGAAGCGGGACGCGCGGGGGCGCCCCACCCCTCGGGAGACACAGCACCGCGAGGGAGTGGCCGCACGCGCACTCGCACGCACGCGGGAGCCCCGCGCGCCGGACGCCGGCCAGGCCCAGCGGGATCCTCCCCCGACTCGGAGGGGGGAGGCGCAGGCCGCGGTAGGCAAAGAGCGGCGCTCGGCCCCGCCGCGGGGCCGGCAGACCCCTCACGGAGAGGGGGCTCTGCCCAACACGCAACGGTAGTCACCCCGCATCGGTGGCCACTACGCGCAGAGGAGGGGCGGCAGCTGGGGGGTTCCGGTACCCCAAGGCACCCTCTCGGATCGCTAGAGAAGGCTTTCTCACCGAGGGCGCATCGCCCCCACCCATTCGTCCCCCGACCGGGCCCCGCTAAACGGCTCTCCAAAGGCCGCCAAGGGCTCGGGGGGCGGGGGTAGGTCTGCGGCAAGGGGCAGGCACAGGGCAATCCTGAGCGCTCACGGCTGGGGCCCAACAAGGAGACCGTCCTTGCCCCGCCACGCACACCATGCTCGCGTCACCGCCCGGAAAGAGCTCCGTGCCTCCGGCGAGGCCACGAGAGGCGGAGACGGACGTGGCATGCTGGGGCGAAGAAACGGCACCCCTCGGCTGGCCAAGCGCCACAGCGCTGGCTCGGCCCGCCGCGATCGCTCACACACCCCGCCACGTCCAGGCCCCCCCAGCACGGCATGCGCCAGGGGGACGACGAGGCGCCCGCATCCCCATGGGGGGGGCAGGTGGTCCTCCCTTACCGACTCCACCACCCGCTCCTCGGACTACGCCACCAACAGCGGTGGCCCGAGGGGGTCGCTGGGAACAGGAAACGACGCCACCGCTCGGCCTCGGGCACCTGAGACAACCTGGAGCGCTCCAGGGGCACCACGGAGGGCCAGGCGCAACGCGCTCAGCACGCCCAGGCGGTGAGCAGCGCGGCGTCGGGACGGCCCTCCCCATGGCAGGGAGAGCCGCTCACCACACGAAGCCAAGAAAGGCAAGCGAGAGTGTCCGCTGCGTCAGAGGACCCCGGTCCCACGGACACCAGGAGGCCGAACGTGGGAGGGCGGGGTCGGGCCGGAGTCCACACCCCCCCCGCGCCCTCCCCGCACCGCCACAGCAGGCGGAGGAGGAGGAGGAGCGCGAAGGGCCCGCGGGCAGAACGAGAAGAGCGGTCCCATTCGCCATGAATGTCCGTCCCTCGTCTGACGCGGCTTAGGCCCGGCCCGGGAGAGCACGAGATCACCACATCGATCGGCAGAATGTGCCCAGGGAGGTCCCGAGGGGGGGAAAGCCCGGCGAGGACAGCAACCAGAGGGACCTGCTTTCAGCCTCGCCAGCACCCCTCGACCCCAGGGCGAGAGCAGCCGGACAACCCAAGGAAGGAGGACGCCTGACACGTGGCACGGAGCCTTGCGGGACAAGGGTTGTCACGACCGCAGCCAGGTGCCCGCAGTGGGGAGCGCACGGGGTAAAGCACCCACGCCGCCTGCCCACACCGCCCTCGGGTGCTGGAGACCGGAGGCGGCACCACGGCCTGGACCATCTGGAGGCACCCGAGCCGGCGCACAGGCCCACGCGGACGGCTCAAGTAAGCGAGGGCACAGCCGGGCTTGGCACCATGGTCAAGCCCAGAGGTCCCCCCCGCCCCGCACACGCCCAGAGGTCCCCATCTCTAAGGCGACAGTCGCCAAAGCACAGCGTGTCAGCACCTACCTGGCAACAAAAAGTGCTCATTTCAGGTGACAAAATCACCACGCCGACTGCCGGGGCCTAGACACAAGTCACCGGGACCTCCTGGGACCGTAGCCAGGCCACCGGCCCCAAGCACCGTTCCATCAGCCCCGGCCCCTGGAGCCCCCAGGGCCATCTGGTCGACCCCGGGAGCGTGGCGGCAGCCGGGACCGACGGGGGACTCGCGGGAGGTGGAGCGGGCCGGGTAGGCCCTCCCCCAGTCCGCCTGTCGTCCCCACGTCAGGACTTAGAAAAATCACCAAAGTCCTGCGGAGGCACCTGTGGACGCCCTGCTCCCCGGCCCTCAGGACGGCCCCACGCCTGTCCCATGCCGGTCCCATGCCGGTCCCCGACTCCCAGTTGGGACTGGGGGGGGGAGGGGGCGATACCACGGAGGCGTCCCCGACGGCCGGACCGCAATGGGAATCGCGGCCGGGCCCCTGGGGCGCCATATCCGTGCCTCCCCTCGCGACCCGATCCGGTCCGGTCCGTTCCGGTCCCCTCCGGTCCCCACCTCCGCAGCGGGCCTCGGAAAGCTTGGTAAGAAAATCGGGTCAGACGACCGGAACCCCACGCGTGCCCCGTGGCCGGGCCCGTCACGCCATCCACGGGCTTCCTCTCAAGGCTCGAGCGCGACACGGGAGAAAACCGCGCGACACGGAAGGCCCGACGACCGACCGGAGCCACCGGCCGGATGGCGTCCGGGCGCCGGACACACCCGCTCCCATTCCCCCACGGGCCGAGGAGGGGACACCGGTGGGTGCTGGTCGACCCGTCCAGGCGACCCCCACACCCTTCTCAGGGAGCGAGGCGGTGGCGGCGTCACACCCTCACAAGCCTGGAGGTTCAATCTCCCGCGAGCCGATCGCGCGCCGACACCCCAGAGAGAGCGGGACAATCACGCTAGTGTCACCGGCTTCCTGGAACTCCGGCTTGGGGACCGCAGCCAAATGCCATCCCTTACTGACATCGGCGACGCTCTGGCAGGGTGACGCTATATAAAAGCGGCCGCCAGGTGGCGCCCGACAACCGGCGCAAAGGACACCGAGACAGATCCAGATCGCGGGCCCGTGAAGGCGCACAGCCGGCCGCCCGGCCACCCGATCTTGTCCCGGCCCCACCTCGGAGGGGCGGGCAGAGGGTGTGGGGCGCGCGGACCCGGGGCGTCGGCCTCGGGAGCCCCCGACCAGCGCGGCACGGCTGCAGCACCCCAGGGCAGACCGGGAAAACGTGTCTGGGCCGCTCCAGCCGGAAAGGGAGCCGGCTGGCCACGGGACACGCGCGTACGCATGCGCTCACGCCCACGCACGCACGCCCACGCACGCACGCACGACCCCGCCGGAAGCGGACGTGGGCGGAAAATTCCCCAAAGGGGCGCGCGTGGGTGGCTCAGTCGCTAAGCGTCTGCCTTCAGCTCGGGTCACGATCCCAGGGTCCTGGTTTCCAGCTCCCCGTCGGGCTCCCTGCTCACCGGGAAGCCTACTTCTCCCTCTCCCGCTCCCCCTGCTTGTGTTCCCTCTCTCGCTGTCTGTCTGTCTGCCTGTCTGCCTGTCTGCCTGCCTGCCTGTCTGTCTGTCTCTCTCTCTCTCTCTCTCTCTCTCTCTCTCTCTGTGAAATAAATAAATAAAATCTTAAAAAAATAAAATAAAATTCCCCGCAGACACCGGCAGGCCCCAGAGGCCCGGCCGGCATTACGCGGGCTTCCCACAGCGGCACACGGGCGGTGCCCTGGGCCTCTGGGAGGACTTAAGACAAATTTCGGGGGGCAGGCAGGGAACGGAAAACAGAGACCGTGTGAGTACTCCTAGAACAACAACGGTTGAACCATTTTTCTTCTATCATTTCAAGGGGAGGAAGTCTCTCTCAAGCATACGAAGAAAGCTCAGGAGGGCAGAAAGGGGGTGATTGACACACGCCCCCAGAAAGGTGCACACTGAATCCCTCTCTGCGTGTACCACGATGACATCCAAGGACAACAAACAGGCATGGGGGAACATCCGTGCAAAGGCAGGTGTGGCGATAAGAATATCGGTTTCCCCCGAAACCGCCTGGGTGGCTCAGTCGTTGAGCGTCTGCCTTCGGCTCAGGGCATGATCCGGGCGTTCTGGGATTGAGCCCCGCATCAGGCTCCTCCGATGGCAGCCTGCTTCTTCCTCTCCCACTCCCCCTGCTTGTGTTCCCTCCCTCTCTCACTGGCTGTCTCTCTCTCTCTGTCAAATAAATAAATCAACCAGTATTTAAATATATATATATATATATAATATTATATATTAATATATTTATATTTAACGTTTTTATTAAATACATTTAATATGTTTAAATATATTATATATTTATTTTATTGTATATTTATTATATTTTTATTTATATAATATATAAATAAATAATATATTTATTATATATAAATATATATTATATATTTATTAAATATATTTAATATATTTAATATTATATATATATTATACACACACACACACACACACACACACATATATCTCGGTTTCAGCATCTGTGACCATAACCCGGAAACACACGGTGGGGGGGGGCGGGGGGGGAGGAGGAGGCGCGGAATGGGGAGGAAGGGAGTTAAAATAGCCATTCACTAAACAAATCCAGCTCCGGGACATCCGCGCATTCCAACACTAGGACACGGGGGGGGGGGGGGGGGGGGGCGGGGGGGGGTAAGAGAGGAAGGGAGGGTGGGTGGTGCTTGAGAAGAGGTAAATAATTGATGATGAAATGTTCCATGATATTAAGGAGAAAAGAAAAACCAGGCGTAGCACTTCCTCTGGCGTGTAAAGGAAAAAAAGTTTTTTGTTTCTTTTTTTTTCTTCCTTTTTTCGTCTTTCAAGTACACGTATTTCAGGGCACCTGACTGGCTCTGTCGGAGGAGGACCGGGTGACTCTTGATCCGCAGGGCTCGTGAGTTCCAGCACCACGCTGGATGGGCATAGAGATTACTTAAAATTAGAAAGCTTTAAAAAACAAACACACAAACCACAGACGCGGAGCAGCATTAAGCATCCAAGACATACACCTGTCTTGGGGCGCCTGGGTGGTGCAGTCGGTTGGTTGGGCAGCTGCCTTTGGCTCGGGTCATAGCCCCAAGGTCCTGGAACAGAGCCCCCCATCACGCTCCCTGCTCAGTGGGGAGTCTGCTTCTCTCCCTCCCTCTGCCGATCCCCCTGCTTGTGCTCTCTCACTCACGCCCTCTTTCTCAAATAAATAAAAATCTTTATTATGGAAAGAAAAAAAAAAGATAAACACCTGTAAACAGGAAGTAGTCAGAGGAAAACATCCACAGTAGCAGAGGATGCGACATTAGAGGGCAGCAGAGCAGCATCCTAGCCAGGTGCTATGGCGCTTTACTGCTTTCTGTGCCCCGTAGGGACCTTTAAAAAAACCTCACCCTCCTATCCAGGGAGGAGAGGGCAGAAGCAACCTCCAGCAAGACTTCCTTTGATTAAAGGGAACTCTTATTACATTCACCTTCACCATTTGAACATGGGCTTTTAATGGTTTCCTTTCCAAGCCTTTCTCTTTGCCTTCTTCTTACCTGTGTGAATCCCTGATCCCACAGTCACAACATCCCCCCCCCCCCCCGCCACCACCAGAACACACACACACACACACACACACACACACACACACACACACACACGGATGAAAACTGTTCTCTGTACACCATACATCCTGAGCACTGCGAAAGTAAATGAGGAAACGCGGACAAGAGAGAAATCAAGCAAATACCGTAACTCTGAAGGCTGGACATCTACTGAGTTGAGAGAACTGACCAAACATCAGAAACTTGAAATGAAGGTTTTCCTTTAAAGTTGATTCTTCCTTAGTGGGCTAAACTACCTACGTTCTTTACCGGTATTTCCTCAACTCAAGAGTGCGGCGATCCAAAGGCGGTTTCGCGGTAAAAAGTTTGTGGGTGCCGTCTTGACATTTGCTTTGCACGTACACATATTTCAGGGCACCAGGCTGGCTCGGTCAGTCGGAGGACCACGCGACTGCGACTCTTGATCTGCAGGGGTTGTGAGTTCCAGCACCACACTGGATGGGTGTGGAGATTACATAAACAAGCGGATGGGCAAAAGGAATTAAAATCGCTACGGTGATTTCAAACAAAACAAGTGAAAACAAAACAAAACTCGGAAATAAAGTCGCCCCTGGCTTAATGCTTATTTCTAGACGCGACGACAGAGACCTGTGAGGTTGCCAGACAAAGAGCTATCACGGAACAGATACCCAAACAGATACGCCCAAGCCCAACAGAGGTTTGACAAATGCTCAAAGGCCACTCGAAGGAGGAAAGATGGCCCACCTCCCCGTGACATCAGAGGACGGTAATCAGACATCCACAGACCAAGCACGCAGGCAGGCAGGCAGACAAAGGAACAAGAAAGCTGGGGCGCCCGGGTGGCTCAGTCGGTTAAGCGTCTGCCTTCGGCTCAGGTCATGATCGAAGGGTCCTGGGATCAAGCCCCCCCATCGGGGGCTCCCTGCTCACCAGGGAGTCTGCTTCTCTCTCTCTCTCTCTCTCTCTCTCTCTCTCTCTCTCTCTCTCACACACACACACACACACACACACCCTCCTCCCCGCTTGTCCCCCCCCGCCAAAAAATTGTTTAAATTAAAGAAAGAAGGAAAGCAAGCAAGCAAGCTTTGACCTAAACAGCCACACTTCACCCCTCACACAAATGTGAACTCAAAATGGATCACACACTGCCATGGGAAACATAAAACTGGAACACACCGGGGGGGGGGGGGGAGCTCTAAGAGAAAAATTGAGGAACTAGGGCCAGGCAAAGAGAGTTTAAGACTTGACACCAGAGGCATGATCCATGAAAAAGACACGGAGAGGTGGGAAGTCATCAAAATTAAAAACCTAGGCTCTGTGAAACACCCTCTCAAGAGGGCCAAGTGACAAAGGACACGCAGAGGCCTGGGGGATTTGGGGGGGGGGGGGCTTGTGGCTCAGAGAGAAACAAAATGAGGAAACGCTCCCAGAGGTTGGATCAGGGTCACCAGGTGAACAGCGGTACAATCCGTTCAGATAGGAGGTCTGGCGCACGGCCAAGGCAAGGAAGAAGACCAAGATTTTAGGGTTAGGTCCCCTTGAATAGGTCGTGTCCACGAGGCTACCGAGTCAGAAAATCAGCTAGGCAGTTTTATCTCTAATTCCGAATGGACATGAAGTCTGGGGTTTATAAGCAGAAAGTCCATAAGCGATCACCCAGAGGCGATTAAACACAGAGAAACACCGTAGCAACAATAGACTCTGTAGGGCCCAGGGTCGAACTAGGGCCAGCGGGGTGGGGGTGGGGGTGGGGGTGGGGTGGGGGTGGGGGGGACACTTCACATTTTAACACCCAGCCTAAGGAGCCCATGCTGAAGAACACTGCCGCTGCAGAGGAGGACCGTCAGGAACGGTAGGAACGACAGGAGCAAGACACCGCCAGCTGTCAGGAACTACAGAGGGGATGAGAGATTCCCGAGGAACAAGGACCAATGAGCCACTTACCCAGACTGCCCTCAAGGAAACCAGAACATGTCACCCCTGAAAGGTGCCTCATCGGTACATGGCTTACTTTGAATTCAACTCACTGGAGACACAGCAGCTGCAGGAAGGATATTCCGACCCTTCTTTTCTTCGTGAGAGCAAGAGGTCGAACTCCCGTGTGAAAGGTACCTGCCCTGGAACCAGGAAGAAGACAGACATTCTTCATCACCAGAGACAAGGGGAGGGGACCGGGAGAATTAGGGTCTGAACAATCCACGTCAATAAACCCTCTTCGACCACCCCCTGTCTTCCCGGGGACGTCTCTCACCGCGGCCTACCGACCTGCCTGCCCCTTGCCCGAACCCCTTTGTCTTCTCCATTCTTCACAAGTTGGCTGATGCCTTGTCTTTACTCTCCTGCCCCGTCCATGTAAACACCCACTAACCGTCGTATGCCCTTCTCCCGTGAATCTCTTGTGTCGGTCGCCATCCTAGGCCCAGCCAGAGACCCCCAAGAGGGTAGAGGAGACTCTCTCCTTCCCCGCCCCTCCCCCCCCCCCCACCGCGGGGCCTAGACTGTCCAACTGGAATGTCGGTGTCGGACTTGATGAGGAGAGCGAAGGCAAGAGAAATGAAGCGACAATGAGGTCTCCTTACAACTTGCAGCCCGCCGATAAATCCCTGAGACATACAGGGTGTAACAGCCCTACAACTCTCTCAAGGATTTTTTTTTTTTTTTTAACGTTTTACCGATGAGGATTTGCTGTAGTCAGTGTCACTTCACTCTCATAACCACAGACGCCCAGAATATGCTAACACCCCTCTATCAACCTGTGGCCCACTGACACACATCTAAAGGGCCTCATGACTCCCGCTTTGCTAAAACAGTAGGGACCGACCTTACCTTGACAAGAGCTAGCCCTGCAAGGTCTCGGAGACCTTGCTCTCAGTATACACAAATTCCTTAGAGACTTACCTTAGCCCTAACCCCCACTCACTAGAAACTGTATCACCAGTTAACGCCTCACAGTCCCAGTGCGGCTCTTTCCGCCCACAGATCCCGTCCCCATGCTATAATAAAAGCACCTGGTTGCACCAGAAACATCTCAAGAATTCTTTCTTGACCGCGTGCTTGGCAGCTCCACATCAGGTCTGCTTGTCTGTCTGTTCTTGTGTTTGTCCCTTCATGCGTGTGTGTGTGTGTGTGTGTGTGTGTGTGTGTGTGTACACGTGTGTACGTATCTGTCCGTCTGTCTAGTGGGGCTTTATTTATTTCTTTAGAGCGATTTGGGGTTCACTGCAAAACTGACTGGCGAATACGGACGGTACCCATATGCCACCTGCTCTGCCATCGCTCACTGCTCCCCGCCCCACCACCCAACATGCAGAGGCGCAGGTGTGCTCCCTCAGAGCTTCCCACTCCCCCATCTGTGCCAGAGCCGGTGTGTTGATTACAATGGATGAATCTACACTGAGGCATCATCATCACCCATTCAGAGTCCAGAGTTTACGCTAGGGTTCACTCTTGGTGTTGTCCATTCTATGGGTTTTGACAAAGGTATCTTACCATCATAGTAGCACACTCAGTAGTTCCACTGCCTTAAAAATCCTCTGTGTTCTGCCTGTTCATCACCCCCCCCCCACACCCCCAACCCCGCCAAAACCCCTGGCAGCCTACAGATCTTTTTTTTTTTTTCTTCCCTCCCTCCCTCCCTTCATCTTTCTTATTACTAGTGTGGATATCATTCGTTTATTATAAAAAAGAGACACGGAAATTATTTACGTAATGCAGGACTGCACAACTTCAGTGGACTGGGTAGTTTCACATGACGCCGTTTCAATAATGATTTATTTCAGGCTACATCTTTTCTGAGAATGTCACAATCCATGTCACCTACAACTACTTCGATGCCTCCATACTCTGGGAGAAGAAATTTCTCGCCAACTTGCATGCCAACTGGTTGAGTCTCTCCACCCTTTTCCTTTAGAGCCTCATCCAATAGCTACTCCTGTTGCTTGCAGTCCTTGTCCTGGAGATTTTTATGGGAGCACAATGCCTCCTTTGGTTACAATGTTGGCTGCACTCCTTTGACCTAAAACCTGGTCAAAGAGGGGGAGAAACCCTCTCTAAACGCCTGTCCGGCCATGACGCTGTCCGCTGCAGTTTGTACTCTGCTCTCCAGCCTACTGATTTCAGTTCTGTCTCCTCCACAATGTCACATTTAGTGGGAACCGTGAGTTATGTTCACCATCTCAGATTGGCTTCTCTCAGTCAGGAATACACATGTACGGTTCCCCCACCTGGCTCCCCACAGCTACCCATAGTTCCATAGCTCGCTCATTTCTTTCCAACGCCCCCGAAAAACATTCCATGGCCTGGATGTACCCCAGTCTACATATCCATTGACCTCCTGAGGGACTTCTTGGTTGCCTCCAAGGTCAGGCAGTTATGAATGAAGCTACCGTGAACGTCTGTGTGCAGGTTTCTGTGCAGACGTCAGTTTTCAACTCATTTGGGCCGTTGATAAATACCAAGGAGTGGGATTGCTGGGTCGTACGGTAAGAGTGTGTTTAGCTTGGAAAGGCATCGCCCATATTTGTGGCATTTTTTGGATGATAGCTGAGAGCAGGGCAGCACACTGAAGGAACAAGGTCATGAAGGAGGTAGAATTCAAAGATGCTGGAAAGGAAGATGTCACCAAGGCACGACCTTTACCTCCATCCTCGTAGGGTTTGTGGCTGACCCTGAGGATGACATTGACATGAGACAGATGACCAGGAAAAGGAGCATACAAATTTGTTTCCTACAAGTGTCACATGACAAAGCCCTCCTGAGGAAACGAAGATCCTGAGAAGGAGCAAACCCTAAATGCTTGTATATTGGGTTGAACAAGGAGAGGCGATTGTGGGAGGGTAACTCAACAATGTGGCGAGGCTATAGGAACGTTAAGGATGTAAAACAAAACAAAACAAACAAAAAAGCAAGATCTGTTTGTCCAGAATTCTCATTCTCATTCTGAACTTCCTGTCCTTGAAGATCAGAATGTTACTCACGGGGCACCTGGGTGGCTCAGTCTGTTAAGGTTAAGTGGCTGCCTTCAGCTGAAGTCAGATCTCTCAATCCCGGCATCCTGGGATTGAGCCCTGCCTTGGCCTCTTTGCTCAGCGGGGAGTCTGCCTCTCCCTCTCCCTCTGTCTTTCCCCCCCTACTCATGCGTGGGCTCTCGCTCACCCTCCCTCCCTCCCTCCCTCCCTCCCTCTCTCTCAAATAAATAAAATCTTTTTAAAAACTTTTAAAAAAAGAATGTCTCTCACTCCCCTTCTGGCATAGGGAAGACATCTTCCAGGGGGATGGGTGGGGGAAGCTTCTGGGGAGAAAAGGGGGAGAGTCAGGTACCCTCCTTGCACCTGCGGGGCGGGGGGGGGGGGGGGGGTTGGGTTGGGTGTGTGTGTGTCTGCTGCTGCCGCCGCTGCTGCTTTGTAGAAGTGTCTACAGTTCAAAACAGTACTCTGGTTTCCTTTATATCTAAAGCTTATCTCGGGTTTGGGGTTTGGGTTTGGACAGGAGGAGGGAGGGCCACATTTTCTTCTGACAGAGTGGAGAAAGAGAAGAGGGGTGCGGGCTTGTGCATATTCTTTTCCATCTTGGGGTGAGCGGAGGATTCAGATTCAGCTCTTGCCAGATGAGATCTAATTTCTCCATAAACAATCAGGCAAAATATCAGGCAAACAGAGGGCGAGTAAGCGTTAGAAGACCATGGACAAGATGGGTTCCAAAGCAATGATTTCATCAGAGGAACGTGAATGCCAAAGATTTCCAGGGACCATGTTTATGGATGACTTGGTGTGTAGGTCATTTCAAATTTACAGTGCTACCATCCATCCGGTCACTTCAGCATACTGTCTCCAGCTCACACGAGCAGTGTAGTCGTGCAAATATAATATGGGGCTCATCCAGGGATGGGATTGTGCCAGAGAAAGGGAGACAGCAGCATGTAATTGAGCCTAAGGAGTGTCCAAGAGAGTGACTCTCTAAAGTACATCGAGGCAGAAGGAGACCGGCTGGATTTTTTGTTTGCTTGCTAGGTGTTTGTGGCAATGGGGTGGATGTGGGTGGGTGTTGTTTATTTTCTGGACAAGGTGAAGGGACCCTTCAAGTGGAAGTATTTGCACAAGGGGTCTTGCAGGATGGGAGGGTGCAGCTCAGTCCCTTTACCAAGAAAAAAGGAGAATCAGACCTTTTAAGAACTAGGCAAGGAGAGGAGTCTAGCTTTGGTTATTGCAGCACCCAGGCACCTCGGCAGAAACAACAGAAGGTTCCCAAAAGGAACCGAGTTGCAGGAATCAGCGTGAGCAGGCCCCATCACCCTCAGCTCTCAGCTCTCAGCCCTCAGCCCTCAGCCACCTCCCCACCGGGGCAGGAGGCGTCTATAATCCAGTCTGAGCTCCAGATCTGGGTCCCGCCCCCCCTCACCCCCACCCACCTACAGGGCTCCCCTGCCCTCTTCTCAGCCAGAGACACATATGGGAGGGTGGTCCCAGAACAAATCTCCCCACATCCACAGAAATCTTGCCAGCACTTTGACCACTTGGCCTTGAGACACCAACTCATCTGTACCCGTGCATGATTTTTTCCTTGGACCAGGGGCCTAGTTCACCACTTAGGACGAACAGCAAATCCCCGCTTCCCCCCCTCCCCACCCTCCCCGCAGCCTATGGTTCCCAATTCGACCGGACAACATCAGTTGGGGGGGCGGGGATGGGGGAGCAGCTGAAGGGAGGGTCAGGGTGATCCATTCTAATGGGCCTCATTCAATCGTATCATTCAAATGCAGAAAGCTTTCTGTTAAAGTCAGAGCCTGGGGCTTCTCTCCACTGAATGGCTTTCCCAAACTTCCCCAACCCTTAGGCTGCAGCTTGCAAACTTCTGGGAAGAAAGGGAGGGAGGGAGGGAGGGAGGGAGGGAGGGAGGGAGGGAGGGAGGAGGGTAAGGGGAAAAAGGGGAAAGAGGATGTCCGAAGAGTTCACCTCATCTGGGTGTCAGTCCTTCATTCCATTTCTATGAAACATGGACAGAGGCCTGCCTTCTGTCACTGCCTCAAGCTGAAGTAAGGTGCAGTAGAGGCTTTGGAATGGAAGGGTCTGATACAGTGCAGGTCGCAACTTTTGGTCCCTTGTGTTATTGGAGGGGGTCTCAGAGATAGTTCCTTATCTGAGAACTTGGATATTTTTCTACATGGTTTCATTGATTTTATCCCCAAGTATACTCTATGGAATAGTAACAGCATAGCATGACCCAACTGTCTCATTCTGTCTCAGATTGATCTGATCCGGCGGGCCTCGTGGGCCTCGGAGAGTACAGACCGGTAAATTAGCCTGAGCCCCTCCCCCCCAGGACGGGGGCGGGGGGGGGGGGGGCAAAGGTCGTGGTGGTTAAGGGCTTCTTGTAGCCAAGTAGCTTAGTGTTTGGTTTTACCTCTATGGGTTCTTTTTTTTTTTTTTCCTTTACATATCTTTATTAAGTAATCTCTACACCCAACGTGGGGCTCGAAGTCACAACCCCGAGATCAAGAGTCGCATGTTCTACTGACTGAGCCAGCCAGGTGCCCCTATTTATATGGGTTCTTATTTCCAAACAGGAGTTAATAGAGGTGCCGCAAGCGGAGTTAACTATCACAGACTCGGCCTCATTCAGCAAGCAATCCGGTAGTTCATAAGAGGCATTTCTATGGAAACAAAAGGAAAACACTGGTTAATGGTTGGAACAAGGGATAAACCCAGTGTCTAAGTCCAGAGTACTACCGGTGAGAAGGTCTCTAGGATGTCAGGCTTGAAGCATCCTCAGATAGAGTGAGGGTGGGCAGGGGCAATCTGACGAATTTTTCTGGTGTGTAGTTCAAATGTCTCATTTTGAGTGGCCCATAGAGCAACAGGCACAAAGATTGTCTATGTACGAGCTATTGTTGCCATTTCCCTGAAATTTATTTCAAGTTGACCAGCTTTCACTTGCCACACTTCAGGAAAAAGGGCACTTTCAGTTCTTAATGATTGTAAGGTAAGAGAATGGGAGAATGTTGGAAACCTTAGTTTGAACAGTCATAGTCAGAGACTCAAGGAAACCCGAAGGATTCAGGATCCAGTCCAGGTTTATAGGCAAACAACATATGTTCAAAGATAATTCATCAGAACTAGCACCTAACACCTACAAAAGTGTGTTATTGAAATACAGTCTTTCTCCCTAAAGTCACCTTCATTCCTGTCAAAGATAGCCAAATGAAGATTAATTTGTTTGTAAAACAAGCCCAGTTTTTAACAAACATGGCCTAATCATCTACGTAAGCACAGCAAAAATAGCAATTGACCAAATCATATATAAGGTTCTTTCTTTCTTTCTTTCTTTCTTTCTTTCTTTCTTTCTTTCTTTCTTTCTCTTTCTTTCTTTCTTTCTTTCTTTCTTTCTTTCTTTCTTTCTTTCCTCTTTTAAATCTGCTTTGATGTAGCTTTTTATAAGGAATTTTAGATTGAACCTTTAACTGCCTTTTTAAAGCCAAGAGCCAAGCCAAGTATTTCCCATCGGATTTGTCTGCAAGACCTGTAGGTTGAGGTCGATTTCTCTCATCTTGAGGTCCTCCAAATTTCCTGAAGTTCCTGCATCTGTCAGGAGGTGGCATTCTTTACTCACCTGGTAAGACTGAGGAGAACACTGTAAGTAAGGTATCAGGCCAACATTTCCAAGGGGCTTTATTGGCTCCATAAAATCGATCTTTCTTAAAGCTGTCTCATCATATCTGAGTCTATGCTTTGTGTCTCTGAAAGATGACTTTCCAGGGGCACCTGGCTGGCTCAGTCGGTAGAGAGCACGACTCTCTCTCTCTCTCTCTCTCTCTCTCTCTCTCTCTTTTTCCCTTCATTTTTTTAAAGGTTTTATTTATTTGACAGAGAGAGACAGAGAGAGAGAGAGACAGTGAGAGGGGGAACACAAGCAGGGGGAGTAGGAGAGGGAGATGCAGGCTTCCCGCTGAGCAGGGAGCCGGAAGAAGACATGGGGCTCCATCCCAGGACCCTGGGATCGGGACCAGAGCCAAAGGCAGACACTCGACTGACTGAGCCACCCAGGCGCCCCTGTAGATATCTTAAGAGAAAAAGTTTCCTTGACCGTGGAAGAGCAAACACTGGGGGAGGGGGACCAACAATGTTTTGAACCAGAGTCATTAAAAACGCTCATCTTTTTTTCTTAAAAAACAAACAAGAAAACCCAGTCATCATTTTCCTGAATTCATTCAGTTCCATGTTATTACTTTTTGTTCTGTTTAAATGCAGCTTTTTCATATGTTCTGGAAATTCATAGTTTAATTTTAGGATCTGAAGGTTACCAGAAACCTGTATTTGTCAAAGGTCCTTTTTGTGAATCTTCTTGAAGCTGAACGATATTTTGCAAGAGCATCAGAACGGTAACTGTAAATGACACAAGAGTCAAAAATGGACACGGATATTGTATGGAACCAGAAAAGACCCTGAATAGCCAAAGGAATGTTGAAAAAGAAAACCAAAACTGGTGGCATCACAATTCCGGACCTCAAGCTCTATGACAAAGCTGTAATCATCAAGACAGTGTGGTACTGACACAAAAACAGACACACAGACCAATGGAACAGAATAGAGAACCCAGAGATGGACCCTCAACTCTATACTCGACTAATCTTCAACAAAGCAGGAAAAATCCAATGGGGGGGGGGGGGCGTGCGGGAGACAGGCTCTTCAACAGATGGTGTGGGGAAAATTGGACAGCCACATGCAGAAGAATGAAACTGGACCATTTCCTGACACCAAACACAAAAAACAGACTCAACATGGATGAAAGACCTAAATGGGAGATAGGAATCCTTCCAAATCCTAGAGGAGAACACAGGCAGCAACTTCTGTGACCTCGGCTGCAGCAACTTCTTGCTAGACACATCTCCACAGGCAAGGGAAAGAAAGGCAAACATGAACTATTGGGACTTCATCAAGATAACAAGTTTTTGCCCAGCGAAGGAAACAGTTGACAAAACCAAAAGACAACAGACAGAATGGGAGAAGATATTTGCAAATGACAAATCAGATTAAGTATGTCTATAGAGGGGCGCCTGGGTGGCTCAGTCATTAAGCGTTAAGCATCTGCCTTCGGCTCAGGGCGGGATCCCAGAGTCCTGGGATCGAGCCCCACATCGGGCTCCTCCACTGTGAGCCTGCTTCTTCCTCTCCCACTCCCCCTGCTTGTGTTCCCTCTCTCGCTGGCTGTTTCTCTCTCTGTCAAATAAATAAATAAATAAATAAATAAATAAATAAATAAAATCTTAAAAAAAAAAAGGGGGGGATCTCTATAGAATGTATCAAACTCAACATCCAAAGAACCAATTATCCAATCAAGAAATGGGCAGAAGACAAGAGCAGACATTTCTCCAAAGACGACGTCCAAATGGCCAACAGACCCATGAAAAAAGTCTCCACGTCACCTAGCATCAAGGAAATACAAATCAACACCACAATGAGATACCACCTCACAGCAGTCAGAATGGCTACAATTAACAAGTCAGGAAAGGACAGATGTTGGCGAGGATGTGGAGAAAGGGAAACTCTCTTACAGTGTTGGTGGGAATGCAGGCTGGGGCAGCCACTCTGGAAAACAGTGTGGAGGTTCCTCAAAAATTTGAAACTAGAGCTACCCTACGACTCAGCAATTGCAGTACTGGGTATTTACCCCAAAAATACAAATGTAGTGATCCGAAGGGGTGCCTGCACCCCAACGTTTATAGCAGCAATGTCCACAATAGCCAAACTATGGAAAGAGCCCAGATGTCCATTGACAGATGAATGGATAAAGCAGATGTGGAGGATGGATAGAGAGATAGATAGGTAGCTATAGCTATAGATCTGTATCTATCTATATCTATCTGTATCTAGCTATACATCTGTATCTAGCTATATGTATCTATCTATCTGTCATCTATCTATCATGAAATACTACTCAGCCATCCTAAAAAAGAAAGAGAGAGAGAGAGAGAGAGAGAGAGAGAGAAAGAAAGAAAGAAAGAAAGAAAGAAAGAAAGAAAGAAAGAAAAGAAAGAAATCTTGCCATTTGCAATGACATGGATGGAACTAGAGGGTATTATGCTAAGTGGAATAAGTCAATCAGAGAAAGAAAATTATCATATGATCTCACTGATGTGTGTGTGTGTGTGTGTGTGTGTGTGTGTGTGTGTGTGTGTGTTTTCCATAAAGAGTTACACGTCATCCTGATGAAGGACACTGCAGAAAGTCACGGAGTTTATTTTCTGTTTTTAGTGTGTGCAAGGCTGTGTGACTCTGATCTTATGGGAGCCAGGGAGGTTTTCTTTTGTTTTCTCATCTTTATGTTTGGAAACCTCCTTTTTAGGGCTTGATTGAAAAAACTTTTTTAAAGATTTTATGTTTATGTAATCTCTACACCCAACATAGGGCTCAAACTCACAATCCCGAGTCCCGACGGAGGACGGAGCCAGCCAGCAGCCAGGCACCCCTTGATTTTTTTTTTTTTTTTAATTGAAGCAAACATGCAATGTGTGCTCAGCGCGGAAATAGAGCCCACGTGTTGAGGTTTTGTGGAGTCATTTGGACCTGGGTAAGTGTGAAGGCCCGGGAGCAGGGCCCACAAATGTTAAAAGTTGACAATTTCTTTGATCAGTATTCACTTAACAGATGATTTATTGAAAGTGCTATTCTATGGCAAACGTCCTTCTATGTTCGGGATACAGCAACAACCAGATAGCTGAAGCTCCCACCTCATGGATTTAAAGTTTCAGTTGGATGTAGAGATAGGTAGGTAGGTAGGTAGGCAGGCAGGCAGGCAGGCAGGCAAGCAAAGAGATTTAAAACATGGCATCGGGGCGCCTGGCTGGCTTGGTCGGTAGAGCGTGTGACTCTTGATCTCGAGGTGGTGAGTTCAAGCCTCACGTTGGTTGTAGAGATTACATAAACATAAAATCTTTTTTTTTTTTTTAAGATTTTATTTATTTATTCGACAGAGATAGAGACAGCCAGCGACAGAGGGAACACAAGCAGGGGGAGTGGGAGAGGAAGAAGCAGGCTCATAGCGGAGGAGCCTGATGTGGGGCTCGATCCCACAACACCGGGATCCCACCCTGAGCCGAAGGCAGACCCTTAACCGCTGTGCCACCCAGGCGTCCCAAACATAAAATCTTTAACAAAGAATAAATGATGGGGTGCCTGGGTGGCTCAATCGGTTGAGCGTGTCTGCCCTAGGCTCAGGTCATGATCCCGGAATCCTGGGATTGAGCCCCGCATCGGGCTCCCTGCTCAGCGGACAGCCTGCTTCTCCTTCTGCCCCTCACCCAGCTCGTGCTGTGCTCTCCCGCGCGCTCTCTCTCTCTCTCTCTCTCTCTCTCTCTCTCTCAAATAAATAAATAAAATCTTTTAAAAAATGAACGAACGAACGAACGAACGAACGAACGAACGAACAAAGCCACGGCATCAAAAGTGAGTGCTTGCTTGCTTGGGGGGGGGGGGGATCAAACCGGAATATCTTTAACCTGTAACATATTCTTTATCGATCCTGCTTTCACTACTTTGCCCGGATTTCATTTTCCACAAGTGACAGTCCCTCCCAAGTGGGCTTCTTTCATCGTAAGACCCGTGTTCTCCCCTTGTCCCGCAGAGAGAGAAGAGCCATGAGAGGCGAAAGTTGGGCAGATCGGTATAAATCTAGGAAATAAAATAATCGTTCCCAAGACCAGTAGCCAAAGTTCTGCTTCCGTTTAGGACCCGATGTGTTAAAAAAGCATGTATGGTCGTTGGCTTGGAGAAAGGGGAGGAGGCCGAAGTATCATCCTAAAGAACAGAGTAGGGGGAGAAACAGAAGTGAAAAGATCGAAGAACTGGTTTCCCCATCCATAGCCTTTGAAATGATTTGGTGTCTTCTCCTAAGAGAGAGCCCATTGTCCGTCCAATATTTCATACCGCTTTTCACAAAGTATCACAACACAACACAACACAACACATTGCACAATCCCGTGCCTCCAAACCGTCTACGCAATCCTAATGCGTCCTATCTGCGTTCTATTCTATCATGTGACTAGAGCATCATGTACTTCACCATTCCGCTGTTGTTTGACATTCAGGTGAATTCCAACTTCTGTTCGGGGTGCGTGGGGGGCGGTGTGTGTGTGTGTGTGTGTGTGTGTGTGTGTGTGTGTGCGCGTGCGCGCGCCGTATCTATTGCTGCTGTGCAGCGATCTGATCCTCAGGGTGTATCACCCTAACACCGCAATGGCTTGAAACAACATCTCTTTATCATTTCCTGGTGCTTGCCTTGGGTGGCCACGTGGTTTCTACCGGTGTACCCCGGGCTCACTCCAGCAGTGGCCTTCAGCTGGAGGGTCAACTGAGTTTGAAGGTGCAACTTGGCCACATTCCCAAGTCTGCAGTCGGTGCTGGCCGAGCACCGGGTTGCCTCTCTTGTCGATGCCTCTCATGGCCCAGTCAGCTAGACTGGCTCTCTTCCGTGAAGGTCTCGGGACGGCCTGCCAAGAGGGTCAAGCACGCTTCCGGACCACCTCTTCAGCTGTGGCTGTGCAACTAGTAAAATTTCACTTCTAGTCTATTCTTTTGGTCAAGACAAGTCCCAAGACCCAGTCCAAAACCAGGGGACAGAGCAATCGAGCCTACCTCCAGATAGCAGGAGCATCGAAGGCACATGACGTGAGGGTGCACACGTGCCAGGAGGTAAGGGAGGTACGGTTGTCAGTCTCCCACGAGGGATTCCTAAACCCTATGCCACGACGCACATTTTTGTAAAAGTAAGCTTGACGTGTTAGCGTCTAAAACATGATTTCCTTTGAATCGACCCCTAGAATTGGATTCGTCCAAAAGAAGGGGAAGATGCGTTTTTCAGGCTCTTGATACCAAAGCTCTTGACTTCCAGAATGGACTTGGATGACCCTTCACCATCTCTGCTTTGTAAGACAGTGCAAATTTAATTGGCCAACCCCGCATGAAAAGGTTGTCGATCACGTTCCCGTCCGAATTCAAATTCAAGGCAGGATTCCTTTTTAAAGGCACAGAGCAGCCAGCTCCGTGGCAAGGAGCCAGAATTCTCCGGGTGGATCTCAGATCCACCGAATCCCACAAACCCCGTGTGACGTGAATGTACGAATTCGTGGAGGTTTCCCTCCCGATGGCTAAGAAGATGCTTTCACATCAGTGATGACAAAACGCAAACCCACAAAACCCCGATAGATGGGCACGGTCTTCCCTAAAGGGTCCCTTATTTCATGGAATCCAATTCTTCCACCTTGCAGTCTGCATTCACGGCTTCTATTTTCCGAGAGGCCGACACTCTTTCTCTGCAGACATGTCACAAGATCGGCAGGATACGGTCTTCCGTGCGTCGGGCACACCAAAAGCTGTTGGGAAGGCCCCTGCCATCGGAATGTATTCGGCACGGATGCTAAGGAAGACTTTGAAACCGATCTAGTCCGGTTCCGTCCTTCAGTCCTCTTGGGGGCAGAGCTTCCGTGTTCCATGCCCCCTCTCCAGGAACGCCACTCTCCCCACAATTTCAGGTGTCCAGGCAACCCGGAAACTCTCGAGCTAGGTGAGTTCTTCTGGGAAGGGGCGGGGGGGGGGTTGGGGGGGAAAGGGTGGGCAGTGCCGACGTTTGGAAACATTGAAGGGCACCCGAGGCGAGGCTATGGCCAAACCGAGTCCGTGCACAGGTACGTAAGGCGGGGGTGGGGGGGCGGGGGTGGGGATGGGGGGGTGGTGGGGTGGGGCACGAAACCTGTGCTCTCCGTAGGTTACGAAAAGCTCAGGGGCACCTGGCTGGCTCTCTGTAGAGCGCGCTGACTCTTGATCTCAGAGTCCTGAGTTCGAGCCCCACGTTGGGTGTAGAGTTTACGTGAACCAGCAGCAGCAGCAGCAGCAGCAGCAGCAGCAGCAGCAGCAGCAGCAGCACCACCACCACCACCACCACCACCACCACCACCACCACCACCAAAAATGATAATAATGAAAAGCTCGAAAAGCCCCACGGCCCCTGGCAGGATGTCTATGGCAAGCCACACCTCCACGACAAATAGCTTTCCACAGTGACGGCGACGGATGGCGGAAGGACAGAGGCAGCACCCTACCCCAAACCTCACAGCCTGCCTCCTTTCCGGCCAGATGTGCAGCATCTGGGAACGGCTTTGAAACCTTCCCAGTCAACGGCTTGGGCCCGCCTGTCGGGAAAAGCGCTCTGCTGTTCATTTCACTCCTGGACGAGCCTAGGAAGATGAAGCGGCGGTAGCTCTCCGTGGGGGGGGGGGGGGGGCGCCACGCGATCCAACACACACGACCACAGCCACTGAGGAGCATGAGATCTGTATGGCCTCGAGGGGTACAGGATAGCCCGTGAATCCTTTTCCAAGGAAGAAGGCGGCAACGTGAGAGCGTGCAAAACACTTTCTCACAGCATCTGCTGATGGTGCTAGGACTTCTGTCCCCGGAGAGGATACTATTTTTCCACCGCTTCCAGTTTTAAGAGAAAGGGTCAGGGGAAAATCATTCAGTCGTTCCACTCATCTTCATGGCTCATCGTGGAAAACGAAGACGCCGTACAAAGGAGCAAAGCGCGGATCCATGCAAACACATGGGTGAGCCCCCCCAAAACATGACGCTAAGTGAAAGGAACCAGACAGCCAGGGTGACATAATGCCTTGGGATCCCATGGGTAGGAAAGAGCCAGACGGAATAGCCCAATCCTAGAGGGAGGGAGCAAACAGATCAGAGGCTGTTGGGGGAGAATGGTGAAGAGAGCCGGGGTGAGGGTCAGGGTGAGGTTGAGGGTGGGGGGGGGGGAGGCGCGGACGGGAAGGGGGAGGGGTGGGGGGTGTCTCTTTTTGAGGTGACGGAAATGTTCTGGAAATGGCGGTGCGGGTCGTGCAGCTTTGTGAGTAACCTTTAAAAAAAATAAAAAAGGCCACCGAACCGTACACTTTCAAGAGGATGTGAATCATGGCGTGCGAATTGTATCTCCACTTTGAAAATGTGTGAGGAAAAAAATGTAGCAGATGCAGGTTGGTAGGTTGGTAGGTAGGTAGGTAGGTGGGTGGGTGGGTGGGTGGGTGGGTGGGTAGGTAGGTAGGTAGGTGAACGGGCCGGTGGTGGACCGATGTTCGTTCGTTCGTTCGTTCGTTCGGTCCCTCCCTCCCTCCCTCCATCCATCCATCCATCCATCCATCCATCCATCCGGTCCGTGCGTCCACGAAGATCTGCATCAAAAGGTGTGGGAAGGGGGAGGTCGGGTTCTTGTTCTGAGTGGT
>NW_026623073.1:210000-225000 GCF_023065955.2 Ursus arctos | reverse complement strand
CGGGGTCCCACCGCCCGAGGCCTCCAGCACAAGGGCGGTCCCGTGGCACCCGAGGATGCCGACCCGGCCCCCGGCGGGCCCTGGCAACCTCGCGGGGCTCGGGCCACAACCACCACGCCACCGTCACGACCGGCCCCCAGAACGCTCTCCCGCACGCGCAGCAACGCCAACCCCCCTGCACCCTGCTCGACCAGAGACCCTCCTTCCTCACGAGGGGCCGAGAGCACTTCGCCCGGGGACGACCACCCCCCCAAAGCCGTAGCGGCTGGGGAGGGGACAACACCCAACAGCGGCGAGGCCGGTTTCGGTCCCAAGAGGGCGGATCGGGGGCACGACGTGCCTTCAGCCATCTGGTCGAGGCGGGCACGGAGGGGGTGGGTCGGCGGTGACGGGGAGGGGGCGCAGGGCGGGCGAGGGCCGGGAGCGCGTGGGGGGAGTGGTTCGGGGGAAGGGCGCGCGCCAACGAAGACGCGAACCGGGCCACCGGGTAAACGTGCACGGGATCCCACCGCCACCAGCATGAGAGCGGTCCCGCGACGCCCGGGACGCCGGCCGGCCTCAGCACCCTTGGCGGGCCCCCCCCCCGCGAACCAGGCCCCACCACGGCTGGGACCCAAAAACCCCACGTGACCCCCGCCGCAGGGGCCCAGCAGAACCTCCGTCCATCCGTCTGGTCCATCCCGGAGTCACGACCCAGGGGAAGCAACCCCCAGGCGAGAGCGGCCCGACCCGTGCCCGCACGCCACCCCCGGCGGCAACTCGGGACGGGAGCGGGCGGGAGACAGCCGCTCGCACGGCACGGGGAAGCGGGACGCGCGGGGGCGCCCCACCCCTCGGGAGACACAGCACCGCGAGGGAGTGGCCGCACGCGCACTCGCACGCACGCGGGAGCCCCGCGCGCCGGACGCCGGCCAGGCCCAGCGGGATCCTCCCCCGACTCGGAGGGGGGAGGCGCAGGCCGCGGTAGGCAAAGAGCGGCGCTCGGCCCCGCCGCGGGGCCGGCAGACCCCTCACGGAGAGGGGGCTCTGCCCAACACGCAACGGTAGTCACCCCGCATCGGTGGCCACTACGCGCAGAGGAGGGGCGGCAGCTGGGGGGTTCCGGTACCCCAAGGCACCCTCTCGGATCGCTAGAGAAGGCTTTCTCACCGAGGGCGCATCGCCCCCACCCATTCGTCGTCCCCCGACCGGGCCCCGCTAAACGGCTCTCCAAAGGCCGCCAAGGGCTCGGGGGGCGGGGGTAGGTCTGCGGCAAGGGGCAGGCACAGGGCAATCCTGAGCGCTCACGGCTGGGGCCCAACAAGGAGACCGTCCTTGCCCCGCCACGCACACCATGCTCGCGTCACCGCCCGGAAAGAGCTCCGTGCCTCCGGCGAGGCCACGAGAGGCGGAGACGGACGTGGCATGCTGGGGCGAAGAAACGGCACCCCTCGGCTGGCCAAGCGCCACAGCGCTGGCTCGGCCCGCCGCGATCGCTCACACACCCCGCCACGTCCAGGCCCCCCCAGCACGGCATGCGCCAGGGGGACGACGAGGCGCCCGCATCCCCATGGGGGGGGCAGGTGGTCCTCCCTTACCGACTCCACCACCCGCTCCTCGGACTACGCCACCAACAGCGGTGGCCCGAGGGGGTCGCTGGGAACAGGAAACGACGCCACCGCTCGGCCTCGGGCACCTGAGACAACCTGGAGCGCTCCAGGGGCACCACGGAGGGCCAGGCGCAACGCGCTCAGCACGCCCAGGCGGTGAGCAGCGCGGCGTCGGGACGGCCCTCCCCATGGCAGGGAGAGCCGCTCACCACACGAAGCCAAGAAAGGCAAGCGAGAGTGTCCGCTGCGTCAGAGGACCCCGGTCCCACGGACACCAGGAGGCCGAACGTGGGAGGGCGGGGTCGGGCCGGAGTCCACACCCCCCCCGCGCCCTCCCCGCACCGCCACAGCAGGCGGAGGAGGAGGAGGAGGAGCGCGAAGGGCCCGCGGGCAGAACGAGAAGAGCGGTCCCATTCGCCATGAATGTCCGTCCCTCGTCTGACGCGGCTTAGGCCCGGCCCGGGAGAGCACGAGATCACCACATCGATCGGCAGAATGTGCCCAGGGAGGTCCCGAGGGGGGGAAAGCCCGGCGAGGACAGCAACCAGAGGGACCTGCTTTCAGCCTCGCCAGCACCCCTCGACCCCAGGGCGAGAGCAGCCGGACAACCCAAGGAAGGAGGACGCCTGACACGTGGCACGGAGCCTTGCGGGACAAGGGTTGTCACGACCGCAGCCAGGTGCCCGCAGTGGGGAGCGCACGGGGTAAAGCACCCACGCCGCCTGCCCACACCGCCCTCGGGTGCTGGAGACCGGAGGCGGCACCACGGCCTGGACCATCTGGAGGCACCCGAGCCGGCGCACAGGCCCACGCGGACGGCTCAAGTAAGCGAGGGCACAGCCGGGCTTGGCACCATGGTCAAGCCCAGAGGTCCCCCCCGCCCCGCACACGCCCAGAGGTCCCCATCTCTAAGGCGACAGTCGCCAAAGCACAGCGTGTCAGCACCTACCTGGCAACAAAAAGTGCTCATTTCAGGTGACAAAATCACCACGCCGACTGCCGGGGCCTAGACACAAGTCACCGGGACCTCCTGGGACCGTAGCCAGGCCACCGGCCCCAAGCACCGTTCCATCAGCCCCGGCCCCTGGAGCCCCCAGGGCCATCTGGTCGACCCCGGGAGCGTGGCGGCAGCCGGGACCGACGGGGGACTCGCGGGAGGTGGAGCGGGCCGGGTAGGCCCTCCCCCAGTCCGCCTGTCGTCCCCACGTCAGGACTTAGAAAAATCACCAAAGTCCTGCGGAGGCACCTGTGGACGCCCTGCTCCCCGGCCCTCAGGACGGCCCCACGCCTGTCCCATGCCGGTCCCATGCCGGTCCCCGACTCCCAGTTGGGACTGGGGGGGGGAGGGGGCGATACCACGGAGGCGTCCCCGACGGCCGGACCGCAATGGGAATCGCGGCCGGGCCCCTGGGGCGCCATATCCGTGCCTCCCCTCGCGACCCGATCCGGTCCGGTCCGTTCCGGTCCCCTCCGGTCCCCACCTCCGCAGCGGGCCTCGGAAAGCTTGGTAAGAAAATCGGGTCAGACGACCGGAACCCCACGCGTGCCCCGTGGCCGGGCCCGTCACGCCATCCACGGGCTTCCTCTCAAGGCTCGAGCGCGACACGGGAGAAAACCGCGCGACACGGAAGGCCCGACGACCGACCGGAGCCACCGGCCGGATGGCGTCCGGGCGCCGGACACACCCGCTCCCATTCCCCCACGGGCCGAGGAGGGGACACCGGTGGGTGCTGGTCGACCCGTCCAGGCGACCCCCACACCCTTCTCAGGGAGCGAGGCGGTGGCGGCGTCACACCCTCACAAGCCTGGAGGTTCAATCTCCCGCGAGCCGATCGCGCGCCGACACCCCAGAGAGAGCGGGACAATCACGCTAGTGTCACCGGCTTCCTGGAACTCCGGCTTGGGGACCGCAGCCAAATGCCATCCCTTACTGACATCGGCGACGCTCTGGCAGGGTGACGCTATATAAAAGCGGCCGCCAGGTGGCGCCCGACAACCGGCGCAAAGGACACCGAGACAGATCCAGATCGCGGGCCCGTGAAGGCGCACAGCCGGCCGCCCGGCCACCCGATCTTGTCCCGGCCCCACCTCGGAGGGGCGGGCAGAGGGTGTGGGGCGCGCGGACCCGGGGCGTCGGCCTCGGGAGCCCCCGACCAGCGCGGCACGGCTGCAGCACCCCAGGGCAGACCGGGAAAACGTGTCTGGGCCGCTCCAGCCGGAAAGGGAGCCGGCTGGCCACGGGACACGCGCGTACGCATGCGCTCACGCCCACGCACGCACGCCCACGCACGCACGCACGACCCCGCCGGAAGCGGACGTGGGCGGAAAATTCCCCAAAGGGGCGCGCGTGGGTGGCTCAGTCGCTAAGCGTCTGCCTTCAGCTCGGGTCACGATCCCAGGGTCCTGGTTTCCAGCTCCCCGTCGGGCTCCCTGCTCACCGGGAAGCCTACTTCTCCCTCTCCCGCTCCCCCTGCTTGTGTTCCCTCTCTCGCTGTCTGTCTGTCTGCCTGTCTGCCTGTCTGCCTGCCTGCCTGTCTGTCTGTCTCTCTCTCTCTCTCTCTCTCTCTCTGTGAAATAAATAAATAAAATCTTAAAAAAATAAAATAAAATTCCCCGCAGACACCGGCAGGCCCCAGAGGCCCGGCCGGCATTACGCGGGCTTCCCACAGCGGCACACGGGCGGTGCCCTGGGCCTCTGGGAGGACTTAAGACAAATTTCGGGGGGCAGGCAGGGAACGGAAAACAGAGACCGTGTGAGTACTCCTAGAACAACAACGGTTGAACCATTTTTCTTCTATCATTTCAAGGGGAGGAAGTCTCTCTCAAGCATACGAAGAAAGCTCAGGAGGGCAGAAAGGGGGTGATTGACACACGCCCCCAGAAAGGTGCACACTGAATCCCTCTCTGCGTGTACCACGATGACATCCAAGGACAACAAACAGGCATGGGGGAACATCCGTGCAAAGGCAGGTGTGGCGATAAGAATATCGGTTTCCCCCGAAACCGCCTGGGTGGCTCAGTCGTTGAGCGTCTGCCTTCGGCTCAGGGCATGATCCGGGCGTTCTGGGATTGAGCCCCGCATCAGGCTCCTCCGATGGCAGCCTGCTTCTTCCTCTCCCACTCCCCCTGCTTGTGTTCCCTCCCTCTCTCACTGGCTGTCTCTCTCTCTCTGTCAAATAAATAAATCAACCAGTATTTAAATATATATATATATATATAATATTATATATTAATATATTTATATTTAACGTTTTTATTAAATACATTTAATATGTTTAAATATATTATATATTTATTTTATTGTATATTTATTATATTTTTATTTATATAATATATAAATAAATAATATATTTATTATATATAAATATATATTATATATTTATTAAATATATTTAATATATTTAATATTATATATATATTATACACACACACACACACACACACACACACATATATCTCGGTTTCAGCATCTGTGACCATAACCCGGAAACACACGGTGGGGGGGGGCGGGGGGGGAGGAGGAGGCGCGGAATGGGGAGGAAGGGAGTTAAAATAGCCATTCACTAAACAAATCCAGCTCCGGGACATCCGCGCATTCCAACACTAGGACACGGGGGGGGGGGGGGGGGGGGGCGGGGGGGGGTAAGAGAGGAAGGGAGGGTGGGTGGTGCTTGAGAAGAGGTAAATAATTGATGATGAAATGTTCCATGATATTAAGGAGAAAAGAAAAACCAGGCGTAGCACTTCCTCTGGCGTGTAAAGGAAAAAAAGTTTTTTGTTTCTTTTTTTTTCTTCCTTTTTTCGTCTTTCAAGTACACGTATTTCAGGGCACCTGACTGGCTCTGTCGGAGGAGGACCGGGTGACTCTTGATCCGCAGGGCTCGTGAGTTCCAGCACCACGCTGGATGGGCATAGAGATTACTTAAAATTAGAAAGCTTTAAAAAACAAACACACAAACCACAGACGCGGAGCAGCATTAAGCATCCAAGACATACACCTGTCTTGGGGCGCCTGGGTGGTGCAGTCGGTTGGTTGGGCAGCTGCCTTTGGCTCGGGTCATAGCCCCAAGGTCCTGGAACAGAGCCCCCCATCACGCTCCCTGCTCAGTGGGGAGTCTGCTTCTCTCCCTCCCTCTGCCGATCCCCCTGCTTGTGCTCTCTCACTCACGCCCTCTTTCTCAAATAAATAAAAATCTTTATTATGGAAAGAAAAAAAAAAGATAAACACCTGTAAACAGGAAGTAGTCAGAGGAAAACATCCACAGTAGCAGAGGATGCGACATTAGAGGGCAGCAGAGCAGCATCCTAGCCAGGTGCTATGGCGCTTTACTGCTTTCTGTGCCCCGTAGGGACCTTTAAAAAAACCTCACCCTCCTATCCAGGGAGGAGAGGGCAGAAGCAACCTCCAGCAAGACTTCCTTTGATTAAAGGGAACTCTTATTACATTCACCTTCACCATTTGAACATGGGCTTTTAATGGTTTCCTTTCCAAGCCTTTCTCTTTGCCTTCTTCTTACCTGTGTGAATCCCTGATCCCACAGTCACAACATCCCCCCCCCCCCCCGCCACCACCAGAACACACACACACACACACACACACACACACACACACACACACACACGGATGAAAACTGTTCTCTGTACACCATACATCCTGAGCACTGCGAAAGTAAATGAGGAAACGCGGACAAGAGAGAAATCAAGCAAATACCGTAACTCTGAAGGCTGGACATCTACTGAGTTGAGAGAACTGACCAAACATCAGAAACTTGAAATGAAGGTTTTCCTTTAAAGTTGATTCTTCCTTAGTGGGCTAAACTACCTACGTTCTTTACCGGTATTTCCTCAACTCAAGAGTGCGGCGATCCAAAGGCGGTTTCGCGGTAAAAAGTTTGTGGGTGCCGTCTTGACATTTGCTTTGCACGTACACATATTTCAGGGCACCAGGCTGGCTCGGTCAGTCGGAGGACCACGCGACTGCGACTCTTGATCTGCAGGGGTTGTGAGTTCCAGCACCACACTGGATGGGTGTGGAGATTACATAAACAAGCGGATGGGCAAAAGGAATTAAAATCGCTACGGTGATTTCAAACAAAACAAGTGAAAACAAAACAAAACTCGGAAATAAAGTCGCCCCTGGCTTAATGCTTATTTCTAGACGCGACGACAGAGACCTGTGAGGTTGCCAGACAAAGAGCTATCACGGAACAGATACCCAAACAGATACGCCCAAGCCCAACAGAGGTTTGACAAATGCTCAAAGGCCACTCGAAGGAGGAAAGATGGCCCACCTCCCCGTGACATCAGAGGACGGTAATCAGACATCCACAGACCAAGCACGCAGGCAGGCAGGCAGACAAAGGAACAAGAAAGCTGGGGCGCCCGGGTGGCTCAGTCGGTTAAGCGTCTGCCTTCGGCTCAGGTCATGATCGAAGGGTCCTGGGATCAAGCCCCCCCATCGGGGGCTCCCTGCTCACCAGGGAGTCTGCTTCTCTCTCTCTCTCTCTCTCTCTCTCTCTCTCTCTCTCTCTCACACACACACACACACACACACACCCTCCTCCCCGCTTGTCCCCCCCCGCCAAAAAATTGTTTAAATTAAAGAAAGAAGGAAAGCAAGCAAGCAAGCTTTGACCTAAACAGCCACACTTCACCCCTCACACAAATGTGAACTCAAAATGGATCACACACTGCCATGGGAAACATAAAACTGGAACACACCGGGGGGGGGGGGGGAGCTCTAAGAGAAAAATTGAGGAACTAGGGCCAGGCAAAGAGAGTTTAAGACTTGACACCAGAGGCATGATCCATGAAAAAGACACGGAGAGGTGGGAAGTCATCAAAATTAAAAACCTAGGCTCTGTGAAACACCCTCTCAAGAGGGCCAAGTGACAAAGGACACGCAGAGGCCTGGGGGATTTGGGGGGGGGGGGGCTTGTGGCTCAGAGAGAAACAAAATGAGGAAACGCTCCCAGAGGTTGGATCAGGGTCACCAGGTGAACAGCGGTACAATCCGTTCAGATAGGAGGTCTGGCGCACGGCCAAGGCAAGGAAGAAGACCAAGATTTTAGGGTTAGGTCCCCTTGAATAGGTCGTGTCCACGAGGCTACCGAGTCAGAAAATCAGCTAGGCAGTTTTATCTCTAATTCCGAATGGACATGAAGTCTGGGGTTTATAAGCAGAAAGTCCATAAGCGATCACCCAGAGGCGATTAAACACAGAGAAACACCGTAGCAACAATAGACTCTGTAGGGCCCAGGGTCGAACTAGGGCCAGCGGGGTGGGGGTGGGGGTGGGGGTGGGGTGGGGGTGGGGGGGACACTTCACATTTTAACACCCAGCCTAAGGAGCCCATGCTGAAGAACACTGCCGCTGCAGAGGAGGACCGTCAGGAACGGTAGGAACGACAGGAGCAAGACACCGCCAGCTGTCAGGAACTACAGAGGGGATGAGAGATTCCCGAGGAACAAGGACCAATGAGCCACTTACCCAGACTGCCCTCAAGGAAACCAGAACATGTCACCCCTGAAAGGTGCCTCATCGGTACATGGCTTACTTTGAATTCAACTCACTGGAGACACAGCAGCTGCAGGAAGGATATTCCGACCCTTCTTTTCTTCGTGAGAGCAAGAGGTCGAACTCCCGTGTGAAAGGTACCTGCCCTGGAACCAGGAAGAAGACAGACATTCTTCATCACCAGAGACAAGGGGAGGGGACCGGGAGAATTAGGGTCTGAACAATCCACGTCAATAAACCCTCTTCGACCACCCCCTGTCTTCCCGGGGACGTCTCTCACCGCGGCCTACCGACCTGCCTGCCCCTTGCCCGAACCCCTTTGTCTTCTCCATTCTTCACAAGTTGGCTGATGCCTTGTCTTTACTCTCCTGCCCCGTCCATGTAAACACCCACTAACCGTCGTATGCCCTTCTCCCGTGAATCTCTTGTGTCGGTCGCCATCCTAGGCCCAGCCAGAGACCCCCAAGAGGGTAGAGGAGACTCTCTCCTTCCCCGCCCCTCCCCCCCCCCCCACCGCGGGGCCTAGACTGTCCAACTGGAATGTCGGTGTCGGACTTGATGAGGAGAGCGAAGGCAAGAGAAATGAAGCGACAATGAGGTCTCCTTACAACTTGCAGCCCGCCGATAAATCCCTGAGACATACAGGGTGTAACAGCCCTACAACTCTCTCAAGGATTTTTTTTTTTTTTTTAACGTTTTACCGATGAGGATTTGCTGTAGTCAGTGTCACTTCACTCTCATAACCACAGACGCCCAGAATATGCTAACACCCCTCTATCAACCTGTGGCCCACTGACACACATCTAAAGGGCCTCATGACTCCCGCTTTGCTAAAACAGTAGGGACCGACCTTACCTTGACAAGAGCTAGCCCTGCAAGGTCTCGGAGACCTTGCTCTCAGTATACACAAATTCCTTAGAGACTTACCTTAGCCCTAACCCCCACTCACTAGAAACTGTATCACCAGTTAACGCCTCACAGTCCCAGTGCGGCTCTTTCCGCCCACAGATCCCGTCCCCATGCTATAATAAAAGCACCTGGTTGCACCAGAAACATCTCAAGAATTCTTTCTTGACCGCGTGCTTGGCAGCTCCACATCAGGTCTGCTTGTCTGTCTGTTCTTGTGTTTGTCCCTTCATGCGTGTGTGTGTGTGTGTGTGTGTGTGTGTGTGTACACGTGTGTACGTATCTGTCCGTCTGTCTAGTGGGGCTTTATTTATTTCTTTAGAGCGATTTGGGGTTCACTGCAAAACTGACTGGCGAATACGGACGGTACCCATATGCCACCTGCTCTGCCATCGCTCACTGCTCCCCGCCCCACCACCCAACATGCAGAGGCGCAGGTGTGCTCCCTCAGAGCTTCCCACTCCCCCATCTGTGCCAGAGCCGGTGTGTTGATTACAATGGATGAATCTACACTGAGGCATCATCATCACCCATTCAGAGTCCAGAGTTTACGCTAGGGTTCACTCTTGGTGTTGTCCATTCTATGGGTTTTGACAAAGGTATCTTACCATCATAGTAGCACACTCAGTAGTTCCACTGCCTTAAAAATCCTCTGTGTTCTGCCTGTTCATCACCCCCCCCCCACACCCCCAACCCCGCCAAAACCCCTGGCAGCCTACAGATCTTTTTTTTTTTTTTCTTCCCTCCCTCCCTCCCTTCATCTTTCTTATTACTAGTGTGGATATCATTCGTTTATTATAAAAAAGAGACACGGAAATTATTTACGTAATGCAGGACTGCACAACTTCAGTGGACTGGGTAGTTTCACATGACGCCGTTTCAATAATGATTTATTTCAGGCTACATCTTTTCTGAGAATGTCACAATCCATGTCACCTACAACTACTTCGATGCCTCCATACTCTGGGAGAAGAAATTTCTCGCCAACTTGCATGCCAACTGGTTGAGTCTCTCCACCCTTTTCCTTTAGAGCCTCATCCAATAGCTACTCCTGTTGCTTGCAGTCCTTGTCCTGGAGATTTTTATGGGAGCACAATGCCTCCTTTGGTTACAATGTTGGCTGCACTCCTTTGACCTAAAACCTGGTCAAAGAGGGGGAGAAACCCTCTCTAAACGCCTGTCCGGCCATGACGCTGTCCGCTGCAGTTTGTACTCTGCTCTCCAGCCTACTGATTTCAGTTCTGTCTCCTCCACAATGTCACATTTAGTGGGAACCGTGAGTTATGTTCACCATCTCAGATTGGCTTCTCTCAGTCAGGAATACACATGTACGGTTCCCCCACCTGGCTCCCCACAGCTACCCATAGTTCCATAGCTCGCTCATTTCTTTCCAACGCCCCCGAAAAACATTCCATGGCCTGGATGTACCCCAGTCTGCATATCCATTGACCTCCTGAGGGACTTCTTGGTTGCCTCCAAGGTCAGGCAGTTATGAATGAAGCTACCGTGAACGTCTGTGTGCAGGTTTCTGTGCAGACGTCAGTTTTCAACTCATTTGGGCCGTTGATAAATACCAAGGAGTGGGATTGCTGGGTCGTACGGTAAGAGTGTGTTTAGCTTGGAAAGGCATCGCCCATATTTGTGGCATTTTTTGGATGATAGCTGAGAGCAGGGCAGCACACTGAAGGAACAAGGTCATGAAGGAGGTAGAATTCAAAGATGCTGGAAAGGAAGATGTCACCAAGGCACGACCTTTACCTCCATCCTCGTAGGGTTTGTGGCTGACCCTGAGGATGACATTGACATGAGACAGATGACCAGGAAAAGGAGCATACAAATTTGTTTCCTACAAGTGTCACATGACAAAGCCCTCCTGAGGAAACGAAGATCCTGAGAAGGAGCAAACCCTAAATGCTTGTATATTGGGTTGAACAAGGAGAGGCGATTGTGGGAGGGTAACTCAACAATGTGGCGAGGCTATAGGAACGTTAAGGATGTAAAACAAAACAAAACAAACAAAAAAGCAAGATCTGTTTGTCCAGAATTCTCATTCTCATTCTGAACTTCCTGTCCTTGAAGATCAGAATGTTACTCACGGGGCACCTGGGTGGCTCAGTCTGTTAAGGTTAAGTGGCTGCCTTCAGCTGAAGTCAGATCTCTCAATCCCGGCATCCTGGGATTGAGCCCTGCCTTGGCCTCTTTGCTCAGCGGGGAGTCTGCCTCTCCCTCTCCCTCTGTCTTTCCCCCCCTACTCATGCGTGGGCTCTCGCTCACCCTCCCTCCCTCCCTCCCTCCCTCCCTCTCTCTCAAATAAATAAAATCTTTTTAAAAACTTTTAAAAAAAGAATGTCTCTCACTCCCCTTCTGGCATAGGGAAGACATCTTCCAGGGGGATGGGTGGGGGAAGCTTCTGGGGAGAAAAGGGGGAGAGTCAGGTACCCTCCTTGCACCTGCGGGGCGGGGGGGGGGGGGGGGGTTGGGTTGGGTGTGTGTGTGTCTGCTGCTGCCGCCGCTGCTGCTTTGTAGAAGTGTCTACAGTTCAAAACAGTACTCTGGTTTCCTTTATATCTAAAGCTTATCTCGGGTTTGGGGTTTGGGTTTGGACAGGAGGAGGGAGGGCCACATTTTCTTCTGACAGAGTGGAGAAAGAGAAGAGGGGTGCGGGCTTGTGCATATTCTTTTCCATCTTGGGGTGAGCGGAGGATTCAGATTCAGCTCTTGCCAGATGAGATCTAATTTCTCCATAAACAATCAGGCAAAATATCAGGCAAACAGAGGGCGAGTAAGCGTTAGAAGACCATGGACAAGATGGGTTCCAAAGCAATGATTTCATCAGAGGAACGTGAATGCCAAAGATTTCCAGGGACCATGTTTATGGATGACTTGGTGTGTAGGTCATTTCAAATTTACAGTGCTACCATCCATCCGGTCACTTCAGCATACTGTCTCCAGCTCACACGAGCAGTGTAGTCGTGCAAATATAATATGGGGCTCATCCAGGGATGGGATTGTGCCAGAGAAAGGGAGACAGCAGCATGTAATTGAGCCTAAGGAGTGTCCAAGAGAGTGACTCTCTAAAGTACATCGAGGCAGAAGGAGACCGGCTGGATTTTTTGTTTGCTTGCTAGGTGTTTGTGGCAATGGGGTGGATGTGGGTGGGTGTTGTTTATTTTCTGGACAAGGTGAAGGGACCCTTCAAGTGGAAGTATTTGCACAAGGGGTCTTGCAGGATGGGAGGGTGCAGCTCAGTCCCTTTACCAAGAAAAAAGGAGAATCAGACCTTTTAAGAACTAGGCAAGGAGAGGAGTCTAGCTTTGGTTATTGCAGCACCCAGGCACCTCGGCAGAAACAACAGAAGGTTCCCAAAAGGAACCGAGTTGCAGGAATCAGCGTGAGCAGGCCCCATCACCCTCAGCTCTCAGCTCTCAGCCCTCAGCCCTCAGCCACCTCCCCACCGGGGCAGGAGGCGTCTATAATCCAGTCTGAGCTCCAGATCTGGGTCCCGCCCCCCCTCACCCCCACCCACCTACAGGGCTCCCCTGCCCTCTTCTCAGCCAGAGACACATATGGGAGGGTGGTCCCAGAACAAATCTCCCCACATCCACAGAAATCTTGCCAGCACTTTGACCACTTGGCCTTGAGACACCAACTCATCTGTACCCGTGCATGATTTTTTCCTTGGACCAGGGGCCTAGTTCACCACTTAGGACGAACAGCAAATCCCCGCTTCCCCCCCTCCCCACCCTCCCCGCAGCCTATGGTTCCCAATTCGACCGGACAACATCAGTTGGGGGGGCGGGGATGGGGGAGCAGCTGAAGGGAGGGTCAGGGTGATCCATTCTAATGGGCCTCATTCAATCGTATCATTCAAATGCAGAAAGCTTTCTGTTAAAGTCAGAGCCTGGGGCTTCTCTCCACTGAATGGCTTTCCCAAACTTCCCCAACCCTTAGGCTGCAGCTTGCAAACTTCTGGGAAGAAAGGGAGGGAGGGAGGGAGGGAGGGAGGGAGGGAGGGAGGGAGGGAGGAGGGTAAGGGGAAAAAGGGGAAAGAGGATGTCCGAAGAGTTCACCTCATCTGGGTGTCAGTCCTTCATTCCATTTCTATGAAACATGGACAGAGGCCTGCCTTCTGTCACTGCCTCAAGCTGAAGTAAGGTGCAGTAGAGGCTTTGGAATGGAAGGGTCTGATACAGTGCAGGTCGCAACTTTTGGTCCCTTGTGTTATTGGAGGGGGTCTCAGAGATAGTTCCTTATCTGAGAACTTGGATATTTTTCTACATGGTTTCATTGATTTTATCCCCAAGTATACTCTATGGAATAGTAACAGCATAGCATGACCCAACTGTCTCATTCTGTCTCAGATTGATCTGATCCGGCGGGCCTCGTGGGCCTCGGAGAGTACAGACCGGTAAATTAGCCTGAGCCCCTCCCCCCCAGGACGGGGGCGGGGGGGGGGGGGGCAAAGGTCGTGGTGGTTAAGGGCTTCTTGTAGCCAAGTAGCTTAGTGTTTGGTTTTACCTCTATGGGTTCTTTTTTTTTTTTTTCCTTTACATATCTTTATTAAGTAATCTCTACACCCAACGTGGGGCTCGAAGTCACAACCCCGAGATCAAGAGTCGCATGTTCTACTGACTGAGCCAGCCAGGTGCCCCTATTTATATGGGTTCTTATTTCCAAACAGGAGTTAATAGAGGTGCCGCAAGCGGAGTTAACTATCACAGACTCGGCCTCATTCAGCAAGCAATCCGGTAGTTCATAAGAGGCATTTCTATGGAAACAAAAGGAAAACACTGGTTAATGGTTGGAACAAGGGATAAACCCAGTGTCTAAGTCCAGAGTACTACCGGTGAGAAGGTCTCTAGGATGTCAGGCTTGAAGCATCCTCAGATAGAGTGAGGGTGGGCAGGGGCAATCTGACGAATTTTTCTGGTGTGTAGTTCAAATGTCTCATTTTGAGTGGCCCATAGAGCAACAGGCACAAAGATTGTCTCTATGTACGAGCTATTGTTGCCATTTCCCTGAAATTTATTTCAAGTTGACCAGCTTTCACTTGCCACACTTCAGGAAAAAGGGCACTTTCAGTTCTTAATGATTGTAAGGTAAGAGAATGGGAGAATGTTGGAAACCTTAGTTTGAACAGTCATAGTCAGAGACTCAAGGAAACCCGAAGGATTCAGGATCCAGTCCAGGTTTATAGGCAAACAACATATGTTCAAAGATAATTCATCAGAACTAGCACCTAACACCTACAAAAGTGTGTTATTGAAATACAGTCTTTCTCCCTAAAGTCACCTTCATTCCTGTCAAAGATAGCCAAATGAAGATTAATTTGTTTGTAAAACAAGCCCAGTTTTTAACAAACATGGCCTAATCATCTACGTAAGCACAGCAAAAATAGCAATTGACCAAATCATATATAAGGTTCTTTCTTTCTTTCTTTCTTTCTTTCTTTCTTTCTTTCTTTCTTTCTTTCTTCTTTCTTTCTTTCTTTCTTTCTTTCTTTCTTTCTTTCTTTCTTTCCTCTTTTAAATCTGCTTTGATGTAGCTTTTTATAAGGAATTTTAGATTGAACCTTTAACTGCCTTTTTAAAGCCAAGAGCCAAGCCAAGTATTTCCCATCGGATTTGTCTGCAAGACCTGTAGGTTGAGGTCGATTTCTCTCATCTTGAGGTCCTCCAAATTTCCTGAAGTTCCTGCATCTGTCAGGAGGTGGCATTCTTTACTCACCTGGTAAGACTGAGGAGAACACTGTAAGTAAGGTATCAGGCCAACATTTCCAAGGGGCTTTATTGGCTCCATAAAATCGATCTTTCTTAAAGCTGTCTCATCATATCTGAGTCTATGCTTTGTGTCTCTGAAAGATGACTTTCCAGGGGCACCTGGCTGGCTCAGTCGGTAGAGAGCACGACTCTCTCTCTCTCTCTCTCTCTCTCTCTCTCTCTTTTTCCCTTCATTTTTTTAAAGGTTTTATTTATTTGACAGAGAGAGA
>NW_026623073.1:202500-205000 GCF_023065955.2 Ursus arctos | reverse complement strand
TTCCAGAATGGACTTGGATGACCCTTCACCATCTCTGCTTTGTAAGACAGTGCAAATTTAATTGGCCAACCCCGCATGAAAAGGTTGTCGATCACGTTCCCGTCCGAATTCAAATTCAAGGCAGGATTCCTTTTTAAAGCACAGAGCAGCCAGCTCCGTGGCAAGGAGCCAGAATTCTCCGGGTGGATCTCAGATCCACCGAATCCCACAAACCCCGTGTGACGTGAATGTACGAATTCGTGGAGGTTTCCCTCCCGATGGCTAAGAAGATGCTTTCACATCAGTGATGACAAAACGCAAACCCACAAAACCCCGATAGATGGGCACGGTCTTCCCTAAAGGGTCCCTTATTTCATGGAATCCAATTCTTCCACCTTGCAGTCTGCATTCACGGCTTCTATTTTCCGAGAGGCCGACACTCTTTCTCTGCAGACATGTCACAAGATCGGCAGGATACGGTCTTCCGTGCGTCGGGCACACCAAAAGCTGTTGGGAAGGCCCCTGCCATCGGAATGTATTCGGCACGGATGCTAAGGAAGACTTTGAAACCGATCTAGTCCGGTTCCGTCCTTCAGTCCTCTTGGGGGCAGAGCTTCCGTGTTCCATGCCCCCTCTCCAGGAACGCCACTCTCCCCACAATTTCAGGTGTCCAGGCAACCCGGAAACTCTCGAGCTAGGTGAGTTCTTCTGGGAAGGGGCGGGGGGGGGGTTGGGGGGGAAAGGGTGGGCAGTGCCGACGTTTGGAAACATTGAAGGGCACCCGAGGCGAGGCTATGGCCAAACCGAGTCCGTGCACAGGTACGTAAGGCGGGGGTGGGGGGGCGGGGGTGGGGATGGGGGGGTGGTGGGGTGGGGCACGAAACCTGTGCTCTCCGTAGGTTACGAAAAGCTCAGGGGCACCTGGCTGGCTCTCTGTAGAGCGCGCTGACTCTTGATCTCAGAGTCCTGAGTTCGAGCCCCACGTTGGGTGTAGAGTTTACGTGAACCAGCAGCAGCAGCAGCAGCAGCAGCAGCAGCAGCAGCAGCAGCAGCAGCACCACCACCACCACCACCACCACCACCACCACCACCACCACCAAAAATGATAATAATGAAAAGCTCGAAAAGCCCCACGGCCCCTGGCAGGATGTCTATGGCAAGCCACACCTCCACGACAAATAGCTTTCCACAGTGACGGCGACGGATGGCGGAAGGACAGAGGCAGCACCCTACCCCAAACCTCACAGCCTGCCTCCTTTCCGGCCAGATGTGCAGCATCTGGGAACGGCTTTGAAACCTTCCCAGTCAACGGCTTGGGCCCGCCTGTCGGGAAAAGCGCTCTGCTGTTCATTTCACTCCTGGACGAGCCTAGGAAGATGAAGCGGCGGTAGCTCTCCGTGGGGGGGGGGGGGGGGGCGCCACGCGATCCAACACACACGACCACAGCCACTGAGGAGCATGAGATCTGTATGGCCTCGAGGGGTACAGGATAGCCCGTGAATCCTTTTCCAAGGAAGAAGGCGGCAACGTGAGAGCGTGCAAAACACTTTCTCACAGCATCTGCTGATGGTGCTAGGACTTCTGTCCCCGGAGAGGATACTATTTTTCCACCGCTTCCAGTTTTAAGAGAAAGGGTCAGGGGAAAATCATTCAGTCGTTCCACTCATCTTCATGGCTCATCGTGGAAAACGAAGACGCCGTACAAAGGAGCAAAGCGCGGATCCATGCAAACACATGGGTGAGCCCCCCCAAAACATGACGCTAAGTGAAAGGAACCAGACAGCCAGGGTGACATAATGCCTTGGGATCCCATGGGTAGGAAAGAGCCAGACGGAATAGCCCAATCCTAGAGGGAGGGAGCAAACAGATCAGAGGCTGTTGGGGGAGAATGGTGAAGAGAGCCGGGGTGAGGGTCAGGGTGAGGTTGAGGGTGGGGGGGGGGGAGGCGCGGACGGGAAGGGGGAGGGGTGGGGGGTGTCTCTTTTTGAGGTGACGGAAATGTTCTGGAAATGGCGGTGCGGGTCGTGCAGCTTTGTGAGTAACCTTTAAAAAAAATAAAAAAGGCCACCGAACCGTACACTTTCAAGAGGATGTGAATCATGGCGTGCGAATTGTATCTCCACTTTGAAAATGTGTGAGGAAAAAAATGTAGCAGATGCAGGTTGGTAGGTTGGTAGGTAGGTAGGTAGGTGGGTGGGTGGGTGGGTGGGTGGGTGGGTAGGTAGGTAGGTAGGTGAACGGGCCGGTGGTGGACCGATGTTCGTTCGTTCGTTCGTTCGTTCGGTCCCTCCCTCCCTCCCTCCCTCCATCCATCCATCCATCCATCCATCCATCCGGTCCGTGCGTCCACGAAGATCTGCATCAAAAGGTGTGGGAAGGGGGAGGTCGGGTTCTTGTTCTGAGTGGTTTTATTTGTTCCCCAAACTAATCACCTCTGTGGAGATAAACAAAGATCACCCACATGAGAACAGGAATCACCTGTTGAGGTCAACAGAGTCTGTGGGCGGTTATCACCACCTGG
>NW_026623073.1:167500-190000 GCF_023065955.2 Ursus arctos | reverse complement strand
ACCGGCCCCCAGAACGCTCTCCCGCACGCGCAGCAACGCCAACCCCCCTGCACCCTGCTCGACCAGAGACCCTCCTTCCTCACGAGGGGCCGAGAGCACTTCGCCCGGGGACGACCACCCCCCCAAAGCCGTAGCGGCTGGGGAGGGGACAACACCCAACAGCGGCGAGGCCGGTTTCGGTCCCAAGAGGGCGGATCGGGGGCACGACGTGCCTTCAGCCATCTGGTCGAGGCGGGCACGGAGGGGGTGGGTCGGCGGTGACGGGGAGGGGGCGCAGGGCGGGCGAGGGCCGGGAGCGCGTGGGGGGAGTGGTTCGGGGGAAGGGCGCGCGCCAACGAAGACGCGAACCGGGCCACCGGGTAAACGTGCACGGGATCCCACCGCCACCAGCATGAGAGCGGTCCCGCGACGCCCGGGACGCCGGCCGGCCTCAGCACCCTTGGCGGGCCCCCCCCCCGCGAACCAGGCCCCACCACGGCTGGGACCCAAAAACCCCACGTGACCCCCGCCGCAGGGGCCCAGCAGAACCTCCGTCCATCCGTCTGGTCCATCCCGGAGTCACGACCCAGGGGAAGCAACCCCCAGGCGAGAGCGGCCCGACCCGTGCCCGCACGCCACCCCCGGCGGCAACTCGGGACGGGAGCGGGCGGGAGACAGCCGCTCGCACGGCACGGGGAAGCGGGACGCGCGGGGGCGCCCCACCCCTCGGGAGACACAGCACCGCGAGGGAGTGGCCGCACGCGCACTCGCACGCACGCGGGAGCCCCGCGCGCCGGACGCCGGCCAGGCCCAGCGGGATCCTCCCCCGACTCGGAGGGGGGAGGCGCAGGCCGCGGTAGGCAAAGAGCGGCGCTCGGCCCCGCCGCGGGGCCGGCAGACCCCTCACGGAGAGGGGGCTCTGCCCAACACGCAACGGTAGTCACCCCGCATCGGTGGCCACTACGCGCAGAGGAGGGGCGGCAGCTGGGGGGTTCCGGTACCCCAAGGCACCCTCTCGGATCGCTAGAGAAGGCTTTCTCACCGAGGGCGCATCGCCCCCACCCATTCGTCCCCCGACCGGGCCCCGCTAAACGGCTCTCCAAAGGCCGCCAAGGGCTCGGGGGGCGGGGGTAGGTCTGCGGCAAGGGGCAGGCACAGGGCAATCCTGAGCGCTCACGGCTGGGGCCCAACAAGGAGACCGTCCTTGCCCCGCCACGCACACCATGCTCGCGTCACCGCCCGGAAAGAGCTCCGTGCCTCCGGCGAGGCCACGAGAGGCGGAGACGGACGTGGCATGCTGGGGCGAAGAAACGGCACCCCTCGGCTGGCCAAGCGCCACAGCGCTGGCTCGGCCCGCCGCGATCGCTCACACACCCCGCCACGTCCAGGCCCCCCCAGCACGGCATGCGCCAGGGGGACGACGAGGCGCCCGCATCCCCATGGGGGGGGCAGGTGGTCCTCCCTTACCGACTCCACCACCCGCTCCTCGGACTACGCCACCAACAGCGGTGGCCCGAGGGGGTCGCTGGGAACAGGAAACGACGCCACCGCTCGGCCTCGGGCACCTGAGACAACCTGGAGCGCTCCAGGGGCACCACGGAGGGCCAGGCGCAACGCGCTCAGCACGCCCAGGCGGTGAGCAGCGCGGCGTCGGGACGGCCCTCCCCATGGCAGGGAGAGCCGCTCACCACACGAAGCCAAGAAAGGCAAGCGAGAGTGTCCGCTGCGTCAGAGGACCCCGGTCCCACGGACACCAGGAGGCCGAACGTGGGAGGGCGGGGTCGGGCCGGAGTCCACACCCCCCCCGCGCCCTCCCCGCACCGCCACAGCAGGCGGAGGAGGAGGAGGAGCGCGAAGGGCCCGCGGGCAGAACGAGAAGAGCGGTCCCATTCGCCATGAATGTCCGTCCCTCGTCTGACGCGGCTTAGGCCCGGCCCGGGAGAGCACGAGATCACCACATCGATCGGCAGAATGTGCCCAGGGAGGTCCCGAGGGGGGGAAAGCCCGGCGAGGACAGCAACCAGAGGGACCTGCTTTCAGCCTCACCAGCACCCCTCGACCCCAGGGCGAGAGCAGCCGGACAACCCAAGGAAGGAGGACGCCTGACACGTGGCACGGAGCCTTGCGGGACAAGGGTTGTCACGACCGCAGCCAGGTGCCCGCAGTGGGGAGCGCACGGGGTAAAGCACCCACGCCGCCTGCCCACACCGCCCTCGGGTGCTGGAGACCGGAGGCGGCACCACGGCCTGGACCATCTGGAGGCACCCGAGCCGGCGCACAGGCCCACGCGGACGGCTCAAGTAAGCGAGGGCACAGCCGGGCTTGGCACCATGGTCAAGCCCAGAGGTCCCCCCCGCCCCGCACACGCCCAGAGGTCCCCATCTCTAAGGCGACAGTCGCCAAAGCACAGCGTGTCAGCACCTACCTGGCAACAAAAAGTGCTCATTTCAGGTGACAAAATCACCACGCCGACTGCCGGGGCCTAGACACAAGTCACCGGGACCTCCTGGGACCGTAGCCAGGCCACCGGCCCCAAGCACCGTTCCATCAGCCCCGGCCCCTGGAGCCCCCAGGGCCATCTGGTCGACCCCGGGAGCGTGGCGGCAGCCGGGACCGACGGGGGACTCGCGGGAGGTGGAGCGGGCCGGGTAGGCCCTCCCCCAGTCCGCCTGTCGTCCCCACGTCAGGACTTAGAAAAATCACCAAAGTCCTGCGGAGGCACCTGTGGACGCCCTGCTCCCCGGCCCTCAGGACGGCCCCACGCCTGTCCCATGCCGGTCCCATGCCGGTCCCCGACTCCCAGTTGGGACTGGGGGGGGGAGGGGGCGATACCACGGAGGCGTCCCCGACGGCCGGACCGCAATGGGAATCGCGGCCGGGCCCCTGGGGCGCCATATCCGTGCCTCCCCTCGCGACCCGATCCGGTCCGGTCCGTTCCGGTCCCCTCCGGTCCCCACCTCCGCAGCGGGCCTCGGAAAGCTTGGTAAGAAAATCGGGTCAGACGACCGGAACCCCACGCGTGCCCCGTGGCCGGGCCCGTCACGCCATCCACGGGCTTCCTCTCAAGGCTCGAGCGCGACACGGGAGAAAACCGCGCGACACGGAAGGCCCGACGACCGACCGGAGCCACCGGCCGGATGGCGTCCGGGCGCCGGACACACCCGCTCCCATTCCCCCACGGGCCGAGGAGGGGACACCGGTGGGTGCTGGTCGACCCGTCCAGGCGACCCCCACACCCTTCTCAGGGAGCGAGGCGGTGGCGGCGTCACACCCTCACAAGCCTGGAGGTTCAATCTCCCGCGAGCCGATCGCGCGCCGACACCCCAGAGAGAGCGGGACAATCACGCTAGTGTCACCGGCTTCCTGGAACTCCGGCTTGGGGACCGCAGCCAAATGCCATCCCTTACTGACATCGGCGACGCTCTGGCAGGGTGACGCTATATAAAAGCGGCCGCCAGGTGGCGCCCGACAACCGGCGCAAAGGACACCGAGACAGATCCAGATCGCGGGCCCGTGAAGGCGCACAGCCGGCCGCCCGGCCACCCGATCTTGTCCCGGCCCCACCTCGGAGGGGCGGGCAGAGGGTGTGGGGCGCGCGGACCCGGGGCGTCGGCCTCGGGAGCCCCCGACCAGCGCGGCACGGCTGCAGCACCCCAGGGCAGACCGGGAAAACGTGTCTGGGCCGCTCCAGCCGGAAAGGGAGCCGGCTGGCCACGGGACACGCGCGTACGCATGCGCTCACGCCCACGCACGCACGCCCACGCACGCACGCACGACCCCGCCGGAAGCGGACGTGGGCGGAAAATTCCCCAAAGGGGCGCGCGTGGGTGGCTCAGTCGCTAAGCGTCTGCCTTCAGCTCGGGTCACGATCCCAGGGTCCTGGTTTCCAGCTCCCCGTCGGGCTCCCTGCTCACCGGGAAGCCTACTTCTCCCTCTCCCGCTCCCCCTGCTTGTGTTCCCTCTCTCGCTGTCTGTCTGTCTGCCTGTCTGCCTGTCTGCCTGCCTGCCTGTCTGTCTGTCTCTCTCTCTCTCTCTCTCTCTCTCTCTCTCTCTGTGAAATAAATAAATAAAATCTTAAAAAAATAAAATAAAATTCCCCGCAGACACCGGCAGGCCCCAGAGGCCCGGCCGGCATTACGCGGGCTTCCCACAGCGGCACACGGGCGGTGCCCTGGGCCTCTGGGAGGACTTAAGACAAATTTCGGGGGGCAGGCAGGGAACGGAAAACAGAGACCGTGTGAGTACTCCTAGAACAACAACGGTTGAACCATTTTTCTTCTATCATTTCAAGGGGAGGAAGTCTCTCTCAAGCATACGAAGAAAGCTCAGGAGGGCAGAAAGGGGGTGATTGACACACGCCCCCAGAAAGGTGCACACTGAATCCCTCTCTGCGTGTACCACGATGACATCCAAGGACAACAAACAGGCATGGGGGAACATCCGTGCAAAGGCAGGTGTGGCGATAAGAATATCGGTTTCCCCCGAAACCGCCTGGGTGGCTCAGTCGTTGAGCGTCTGCCTTCGGCTCAGGGCATGATCCGGGCGTTCTGGGATTGAGCCCCGCATCAGGCTCCTCCGATGGCAGCCTGCTTCTTCCTCTCCCACTCCCCCTGCTTGTGTTCCCTCCCTCTCTCACTGGCTGTCTCTCTCTCTCTGTCAAATAAATAAATCAACCAGTATTTAAATATATATATATATATATAATATTATATATTAATATATTTATATTTAACGTTTTTATTAAATACATTTAATATGTTTAAATATATTATATATTTATTTTATTGTATATTTATTATATTTTTATTTATATAATATATAAATAAATAATATATTTATTATATATAAATATATATTATATATTTATTAAATATATTTAATATATTTAATATTATATATATATTATACACACACACACACACACACACACACATATATCTCGGTTTCAGCATCTGTGACCATAACCCGGAAACACACGGTGGGGGGGGGCGGGGGGGGAGGAGGAGGCGCGGAATGGGGAGGAAGGGAGTTAAAATAGCCATTCACTAAACAAATCCAGCTCCGGGACATCCGCGCATTCCAACACTAGGACACGGGGGGGGGGGGGGGGGGGGGGCGGGGGGGGGTAAGAGAGGAAGGGAGGGTGGGTGGTGCTTGAGAAGAGGTAAATAATTGATGATGAAATGTTCCATGATATTAAGGAGAAAAGAAAAACCAGGCGTAGCACTTCCTCTGGCGTGTAAAGGAAAAAAAGTTTTTTGTTTCTTTTTTTTTCTTCCTTTTTTCGTCTTTCAAGTACACGTATTTCAGGGCACCTGACTGGCTCTGTCGGAGGAGGACCGGGTGACTCTTGATCCGCAGGGCTCGTGAGTTCCAGCACCACGCTGGATGGGCATAGAGATTACTTAAAATTAGAAAGCTTTAAAAAACAAACACAACAAACCACAGACGCGGAGCAGCATTAAGCATCCAAGACATACACCTGTCTTGGGGCGCCTGGGTGGTGCAGTCGGTTGGTTGGGCAGCTGCCTTTGGCTCGGGTCATAGCCCCAAGGTCCTGGAACAGAGCCCCCCATCACGCTCCCTGCTCAGTGGGGAGTCTGCTTCTCTCCCTCCCTCTGCCGATCCCCCTGCTTGTGCTCTCTCACTCACGCCCTCTTTCTCAAATAAATAAAAATCTTTATTATGGAAAGAAAAAAAAAAGATAAACACCTGTAAACAGGAAGTAGTCAGAGGAAAACATCCACAGTAGCAGAGGATGCGACATTAGAGGGCAGCAGAGCAGCATCCTAGCCAGGTGCTATGGCGCTTTACTGCTTTCTGTGCCCCGTAGGGACCTTTAAAAAAACCTCACCCTCCTATCCAGGGAGGAGAGGGCAGAAGCAACCTCCAGCAAGACTTCCTTTGATTAAAGGGAACTCTTATTACATTCACCTTCACCATTTGAACATGGGCTTTTAATGGTTTCCTTTCCAAGCCTTTCTCTTTGCCTTCTTCTTACCTGTGTGAATCCCTGATCCCACAGTCACAACATCCCCCCCCCCCCCCGCCACCACCGAACACACACACACACACACACACACACACACACACACACACACACACGGATGAAAACTGTTCTCTGTACACCATACATCCTGAGCACTGCGAAAGTAAATGAGGAAACGCGGACAAGAGAGAAATCAAGCAAATACCGTAACTCTGAAGGCTGGACATCTACTGTGAGTTGAGAGAACTGACCAAACATCAGAAACTTGAAATGAAGGTTTTCCTTTAAAGTTGATTCTTCCTTAGTGGGCTAAACTACCTACGTTCTTTACCGGTATTTCCTCAACTCAAGAGTGCGGCGATCCAAAGGCGGTTTCGCGGTAAAAAGTTTGTGGGTGCCGTCTTGACATTTGCTTTGCACGTACACATATTTCAGGGCACCAGGCTGGCTCGGTCAGTCGGAGGACCACGCGACTGCGACTCTTGATCTGCAGGGGTTGTGAGTTCCAGCACCACACTGGATGGGTGTGGAGATTACATAAACAAGCGGATGGGCAAAAGGAATTAAAATCGCTACGGTGATTTCAAACAAAACAAGTGAAAACAAAACAAAACTCGGAAATAAAGTCGCCCCTGGCTTAATGCTTATTTCTAGACGCGACGACAGAGACCTGTGAGGTTGCCAGACAAAGAGCTATCACGGAACAGATACCCAAACAGATACGCCCAAGCCCAACAGAGGTTTGACAAATGCTCAAAGGCCACTCGAAGGAGGAAAGATGGCCCACCTCCCCGTGACATCAGAGGACGGTAATCAGACATCCACAGACCAAGCACGCAGGCAGGCAGGCAGACAAAGGAACAAGAAAGCTGGGGCGCCCGGGTGGCTCAGTCGGTTAAGCGTCTGCCTTCGGCTCAGGTCATGATCGAAGGGTCCTGGGATCAAGCCCCCCCATCGGGGGCTCCCTGCTCACCAGGGAGTCTGCTTCTCTCTCTCTCTCTCTCTCTCTCTCTCTCTCTCTCTCTCTCACACACACACACACACACACACACACCCTCCTCCCCGCTTGTCCCCCCCCGCCAAAAAATTGTTTAAATTAAAGAAAGAAGGAAAGCAAGCAAGCAAGCTTTGACCTAAACAGCCACACTTCACCCCTCACACAAATGTGAACTCAAAATGGATCACACACTGCCATGGGAAACATAAAACTGGAACACACCGGGGGGGGGGGGGGAGCTCTAAGAGAAAAATTGAGGAACTAGGGCCAGGCAAAGAGAGTTTAAGACTTGACACCAGAGGCATGATCCATGAAAAAGACACGGAGAGGTGGGAAGTCATCAAAATTAAAAACCTAGGCTCTGTGAAACACCCTCTCAAGAGGGCCAAGTGACAAAGGACACGCAGAGGCCTGGGGGATTTGGGGGGGGGGGGGCTTGTGGCTCAGAGAGAAACAAAATGAGGAAACGCTCCCAGAGGTTGGATCAGGGTCACCAGGTGAACAGCGGTACAATCCGTTCAGATAGGAGGTCTGGCGCACGGCCAAGGCAAGGAAGAAGACCAAGATTTTAGGGTTAGGTCCCCTTGAATAGGTCGTGTCCACGAGGCTACCGAGTCAGAAAATCAGCTAGGCAGTTTTATCTCTAATTCCGAATGGACATGAAGTCTGGGGTTTATAAGCAGAAAGTCCATAAGCGATCACCCAGAGGCGATTAAACACAGAGAAACACCGTAGCAACAATAGACTCTGTAGGGCCCAGGGTCGAACTAGGGCCAGCGGGGTGGGGGTGGGGGTGGGGGTGGGGTGGGGGTGGGGGGGACACTTCACATTTTAACACCCAGCCTAAGGAGCCCATGCTGAAGAACACTGCCGCTGCAGAGGAGGACCGTCAGGAACGGTAGGAACGACAGGAGCAAGACACCGCCAGCTGTCAGGAACTACAGAGGGGATGAGAGATTCCCGAGGAACAAGGACCAATGAGCCACTTACCCAGACTGCCCTCAAGGAAACCAGAACATGTCACCCCTGAAAGGTGCCTCATCGGTACATGGCTTACTTTGAATTCAACTCACTGGAGACACAGCAGCTGCAGGAAGGATATTCCGACCCTTCTTTTCTTCGTGAGAGCAAGAGGTCGAACTCCCGTGTGAAAGGTACCTGCCCTGGAACCAGGAAGAAGACAGACATTCTTCATCACCAGAGACAAGGGGAGGGGACCGGGAGAATTAGGGTCTGAACAATCCACGTCAATAAACCCTCTTCGACCACCCCCTGTCTTCCCGGGGACGTCTCTCACCGCGGCCTACCGACCTGCCTGCCCCTTGCCCGAACCCCTTTGTCTTCTCCATTCTTCACAAGTTGGCTGATGCCTTGTCTTTACTCTCCTGCCCCGTCCATGTAAACACCCACTAACCGTCGTATGCCCTTCTCCCGTGAATCTCTTGTGTCGGTCGCCATCCTAGGCCCAGCCAGAGACCCCCAAGAGGGTAGAGGAGACTCTCTCCTTCCCCGCCCCTCCCCCCCCCCCCACCGCGGGGCCTAGACTGTCCAACTGGAATGTCGGTGTCGGACTTGATGAGGAGAGCGAAGGCAAGAGAAATGAAGCGACAATGAGGTCTCCTTACAACTTGCAGCCCGCCGATAAATCCCTGAGACATACAGGGTGTAACAGCCCTACAACTCTCTCAAGGATTTTTTTTTTTTTTTTAACGTTTTACCGATGAGGATTTGCTGTAGTCAGTGTCACTTCACTCTCATAACCACAGACGCCCAGAATATGCTAACACCCCTCTATCAACCTGTGGCCCACTGACACACATCTAAAGGGCCTCATGACTCCCGCTTTGCTAAAACAGTAGGGACCGACCTTACCTTGACAAGAGCTAGCCCTGCAAGGTCTCGGAGACCTTGCTCTCAGTATACACAAATTCCTTAGAGACTTACCTTAGCCCTAACCCCCACTCACTAGAAACTGTATCACCAGTTAACGCCTCACAGTCCCAGTGCGGCTCTTTCCGCCCACAGATCCCGTCCCCATGCTATAATAAAAGCACCTGGTTGCACCAGAAACATCTCAAGAATTCTTTCTTGACCGCGTGCTTGGCAGCTCCACATCAGGTCTGCTTGTCTGTCTGTTCTTGTGTTTGTCCCTTCATGCGTGTGTGTGTGTGTGTGTGTGTGTGTGTGTGTGTGTACACGTGTGTACGTATCTGTCCGTCTGTCTAGTGGGGCTTTATTTATTTCTTTAGAGCGATTTGGGGTTCACTGCAAAACTGACTGGCGAATACGGACGGTACCCATATGCCACCTGCTCTGCCATCGCTCACTGCTCCCCGCCCCACCACCCAACATGCAGAGGCGCAGGTGTGCTCCCTCAGAGCTTCCCACTCCCCCATCTGTGCCAGAGCCGGTGTGTTGATTACAATGGATGAATCTACACTGAGGCATCATCATCACCCATTCAGAGTCCAGAGTTTACGCTAGGGTTCACTCTTGGTGTTGTCCATTCTATGGGTTTTGACAAAGGTATCTTACCATCATAGTAGCACACTCAGTAGTTCCACTGCCTTAAAAATCCTCTGTGTTCTGCCTGTTCATCACCCCCCCCCCACACCCCCAACCCCGCCAAAACCCCTGGCAGCCTACAGATCTTTTTTTTTTTTTCTTCCCTCCCTCCCTCCCTTCATCTTTCTTATTACTAGTGTGGATATCATTCGTTTATTATAAAAAAGAGACACGGAAATTATTTACGTAATGCAGGACTGCACAACTTCAGTGGACTGGGTAGTTTCACATGACGCCGTTTCAATAATGATTTATTTCAGGCTACATCTTTTCTGAGAATGTCACAATCCATGTCACCTACAACTACTTCGATGCCTCCATACTCTGGGAGAAGAAATTTCTCGCCAACTTGCATGCCAACTGGTTGAGTCTCTCCACCCTTTTCCTTTAGAGCCTCATCCAATAGCTACTCCTGTTGCTTGCAGTCCTTGTCCTGGAGATTTTTATGGGAGCACAATGCCTCCTTTGGTTACAATGTTGGCTGCACTCCTTTGACCTAAAACCTGGTCAAAGAGGGGGAGAAACCCTCTCTAAACGCCTGTCCGGCCATGACGCTGTCCGCTGCAGTTTGTACTCTGCTCTCCAGCCTACTGATTTCAGTTCTGTCTCCTCCACAATGTCACATTTAGTGGGAACCGTGAGTTATGTTCACCATCTCAGATTGGCTTCTCTCAGTCAGGAATACACATGTACGGTTCCCCCACCTGGCTCCCCACAGCTACCCATAGTTCCATAGCTCGCTCATTTCTTTCCAACGCCCCCGAAAAACATTCCATGGCCTGGATGTACCCCAGTCTACATATCCATTGACCTCCTGAGGGACTTCTTGGTTGCCTCCAAGGTCAGGCAGTTATGAATGAAGCTACCGTGAACGTCTGTGTGCAGGTTTCTGTGCAGACGTCAGTTTTCAACTCATTTGGGCCGTTGATAAATACCAAGGAGTGGGATTGCTGGGTCGTACGGTAAGAGTGTGTTTAGCTTGGAAAGGCATCGCCCATATTTGTGGCATTTTTTGGATGATAGCTGAGAGCAGGGCAGCACACTGAAGGAACAAGGTCATGAAGGAGGTAGAATTCAAAGATGCTGGAAAGGAAGATGTCACCAAGGCACGACCTTTACCTCCATCCTCGTAGGGTTTGTGGCTGACCCTGAGGATGACATTGACATGAGACAGATGACCAGGAAAAGGAGCATACAAATTTGTTTCCTACAAGTGTCACATGACAAAGCCCTCCTGAGGAAACGAAGATCCTGAGAAGGAGCAAACCCTAAATGCTTGTATATTGGGTTGAACAAGGAGAGGCGATTGTGGGAGGGTAACTCAACAATGTGGCGAGGCTATAGGAACGTTAAGGATGTAAAACAAAACAAAACAAACAAAAAAGCAAGATCTGTTTGTCCAGAATTCTCATTCTCATTCTGAACTTCCTGTCCTTGAAGATCAGAATGTTACTCACGGGGCACCTGGGTGGCTCAGTCTGTTAAGGTTAAGTGGCTGCCTTCAGCTGAAGTCAGATCTCTCAATCCCGGCATCCTGGGATTGAGCCCTGCCTTGGCCTCTTTGCTCAGCGGGGAGTCTGCCTCTCCCTCTCCCTCTGTCTTTCCCCCCCTACTCATGCGTGGGCTCTCGCTCACCCTCCCTCCCTCCCTCCCTCCCTCCCTCTCTCTCAAATAAATAAAATCTTTTTAAAAACTTTTAAAAAAAGAATGTCTCTCACTCCCCTTCTGGCATAGGGAAGACATCTTCCAGGGGGATGGGTGGGGGAAGCTTCTGGGGAGAAAAGGGGGAGAGTCAGGTACCCTCCTTGCACCTGCGGGGCGGGGGGGGGGGGGGGGGTTGGGTTGGGTGTGTGTGTGTCTGCTGCTGCCGCCGCTGCTGCTTTGTAGAAGTGTCTACAGTTCAAAACAGTACTCTGGTTTCCTTTATATCTAAAGCTTATCTCGGGTTTGGGGTTTGGGTTTGGACAGGAGGAGGGAGGGCCACATTTTCTTCTGACAGAGTGGAGAAAGAGAAGAGGGGTGCGGGCTTGTGCATATTCTTTTCCATCTTGGGGTGAGCGGAGGATTCAGATTCAGCTCTTGCCAGATGAGATCTAATTTCTCCATAAACAATCAGGCAAAATATCAGGCAAACAGAGGGCGAGTAAGCGTTAGAAGACCATGGACAAGATGGGTTCCAAAGCAATGATTTCATCAGAGGAACGTGAATGCCAAAGATTTCCAGGGACCATGTTTATGGATGACTTGGTGTGTAGGTCATTTCAAATTTACAGTGCTACCATCCATCCGGTCACTTCAGCATACTGTCTCCAGCTCACACGAGCAGTGTAGTCGTGCAAATATAATATGGGGCTCATCCAGGGATGGGATTGTGCCAGAGAAAGGGAGACAGCAGCATGTAATTGAGCCTAAGGAGTGTCCAAGAGAGTGACTCTCTAAAGTACATCGAGGCAGAAGGAGACCGGCTGGATTTTTTGTTTGCTTGCTAGGTGTTTGTGGCAATGGGGTGGATGTGGGTGGGTGTTGTTTATTTTCTGGACAAGGTGAAGGGACCCTTCAAGTGGAAGTATTTGCACAAGGGGTCTTGCAGGATGGGAGGGTGCAGCTCAGTCCCTTTACCAAGAAAAAAGGAGAATCAGACCTTTTAAGAACTAGGCAAGGAGAGGAGTCTAGCTTTGGTTATTGCAGCACCCAGGCACCTCGGCAGAAACAACAGAAGGTTCCCAAAAGGAACCGAGTTGCAGGAATCAGCGTGAGCAGGCCCCATCACCCTCAGCTCTCAGCTCTCAGCCCTCAGCCCTCAGCCACCTCCCCACCGGGGCAGGAGGCGTCTATAATCCAGTCTGAGCTCCAGATCTGGGTCCCGCCCCCCCTCACCCCCACCCACCTACAGGGCTCCCCTGCCCTCTTCTCAGCCAGAGACACATATGGGAGGGTGGTCCCAGAACAAATCTCCCCACATCCACAGAAATCTTGCCAGCACTTTGACCACTTGGCCTTGAGACACCAACTCATCTGTACCCGTGCATGATTTTTTCCTTGGACCAGGGGCCTAGTTCACCACTTAGGACGAACAGCAAATCCCCGCTTCCCCCCCTCCCCACCCTCCCCGCAGCCTATGGTTCCCAATTCGACCGGACAACATCAGTTGGGGGGGCGGGGATGGGGGAGCAGCTGAAGGGAGGGTCAGGGTGATCCATTCTAATGGGCCTCATTCAATCGTATCATTCAAATGCAGAAAGCTTTCTGTTAAAGTCAGAGCCTGGGGCTTCTCTCCACTGAATGGCTTTCCCAAACTTCCCCAACCCTTAGGCTGCAGCTTGCAAACTTCTGGGAAGAAAGGGAGGGAGGGAGGGAGGGAGGGAGGGAGGGAGGGAGGGAGGGAGGAGGGTAAGGGGAAAAAGGGGAAAGAGGATGTCCGAAGAGTTCACCTCATCTGGGTGTCAGTCCTTCATTCCATTTCTATGAAACATGGACAGAGGCCTGCCTTCTGTCACTGCCTCAAGCTGAAGTAAGGTGCAGTAGAGGCTTTGGAATGGAAGGGTCTGATACAGTGCAGGTCGCAACTTTTGGTCCCTTGTGTTATTGGAGGGGGTCTCAGAGATAGTTCCTTATCTGAGAACTTGGATATTTTTCTACATGGTTTCATTGATTTTATCCCCAAGTATACTCTATGGAATAGTAACAGCATAGCATGACCCAACTGTCTCATTCTGTCTCAGATTGATCTGATCCGGCGGGCCTCGTGGGCCTCGGAGAGTACAGACCGGTAAATTAGCCTGAGCCCCTCCCCCCCAGGACGGGGGCGGGGGGGGGGGGGGCAAAGGTCGTGGTGGTTAAGGGCTTCTTGTAGCCAAGTAGCTTAGTGTTTGGTTTTACCTCTATGGGTTCTTTTTTTTTTTTTTCCTTTACATATCTTTATTAAGTAATCTCTACACCCAACGTGGGGCTCGAAGTCACAACCCCGAGATCAAGAGTCGCATGTTCTACTGACTGAGCCAGCCAGGTGCCCCTATTTATATGGGTTCTTATTTCCAAACAGGAGTTAATAGAGGTGCCGCAAGCGGAGTTAACTATCACAGACTCGGCCTCATTCAGCAAGCAATCCGGTAGTTCATAAGAGGCATTTCTATGGAAACAAAAGGAAAACACTGGTTAATGGTTGGAACAAGGGATAAACCCAGTGTCTAAGTCCAGAGTACTACCGGTGAGAAGGTCTCTAGGATGTCAGGCTTGAAGCATCCTCAGATAGAGTGAGGGTGGGCAGGGGCAATCTGACGAATTTTTCTGGTGTGTAGTTCAAATGTCTCATTTTGAGTGGCCCATAGAGCAACAGGCACAAAGATTGTCTATGTACGAGCTATTGTTGCCATTTCCCTGAAATTTATTTCAAGTTGACCAGCTTTCACTTGCCACACTTCAGGAAAAAGGGCACTTTCAGTTCTTAATGATTGTAAGGTAAGAGAATGGGAGAATGTTGGAAACCTTAGTTTGAACAGTCATAGTCAGAGACTCAAGGAAACCCGAAGGATTCAGGATCCAGTCCAGGTTTATAGGCAAACAACATATGTTCAAAGATAATTCATCAGAACTAGCACCTAACACCTACAAAAGTGTGTTATTGAAATACAGTCTTTCTCCCTAAAGTCACCTTCATTCCTGTCAAAGATAGCCAAATGAAGATTAATTTGTTTGTAAAACAAGCCCAGTTTTTAACAAACATGGCCTAATCATCTACGTAAGCACAGCAAAAATAGCAATTGACCAAATCATATATAAGGTTCTTTCTTTCTTTCTTTCTTTCTTTCTTTCTTTCTTTCTTTCTTTCTTTCTCTTTCTTTCTTTCTTTCTTTCTTTCTTTCTTTCTTTCTTTCTTTCCTCTTTTAAATCTGCTTTGATGTAGCTTTTTATAAGGAATTTTAGATTGAACCTTTAACTGCCTTTTTAAAGCCAAGAGCCAAGCCAAGTATTTCCCATCGGATTTGTCTGCAAGACCTGTAGGTTGAGGTCGATTTCTCTCATCTTGAGGTCCTCCAAATTTCCTGAAGTTCCTGCATCTGTCAGGAGGTGGCATTCTTTACTCACCTGGTAAGACTGAGGAGAACACTGTAAGTAAGGTATCAGGCCAACATTTCCAAGGGGCTTTATTGGCTCCATAAAATCGATCTTTCTTAAAGCTGTCTCATCATATCTGAGTCTATGCTTTGTGTCTCTGAAAGATGACTTTCCAGGGGCACCTGGCTGGCTCAGTCGGTAGAGAGCACGACTCTCTCTCTCTCTCTCTCTCTCTCTCTCTCTCTCTTTTTCCCTTCATTTTTTTAAAGGTTTTATTTATTTGACAGAGAGAGACAGAGAGAGAGAGAGACAGTGAGAGGGGGAACACAAGCAGGGGGAGTAGGAGAGGGAGATGCAGGCTTCCCGCTGAGCAGGGAGCCGGAAGAAGACATGGGGCTCCATCCCAGGACCCTGGGATCGGGACCAGAGCCAAAGGCAGACACTCGACTGACTGAGCCACCCAGGCGCCCCTGTAGATATCTTAAGAGAAAAAGTTTCCTTGACCGTGGAAGAGCAAACACTGGGGGAGGGGGACCAACAATGTTTTGAACCAGAGTCATTAAAAACGCTCATCTTTTTTTCTTAAAAAACAAACAAGAAAACCCAGTCATCATTTTCCTGAATTCATTCAGTTCCATGTTATTACTTTTTGTTCTGTTTAAATGCAGCTTTTTCATATGTTCTGGAAATTCATAGTTTAATTTTAGGATCTGAAGGTTACCAGAAACCTGTATTTGTCAAAGGTCCTTTTTGTGAATCTTCTTGAAGCTGAACGATATTTTGCAAGAGCATCAGAACGGTAACTGTAAATGACACAAGAGTCAAAAATGGACACGGATATTGTATGGAACCAGAAAAGACCCTGAATAGCCAAAGGAATGTTGAAAAAGAAAACCAAAACTGGTGGCATCACAATTCCGGACCTCAAGCTCTATGACAAAGCTGTAATCATCAAGACAGTGTGGTACTGACACAAAAACAGACACACAGACCAATGGAACAGAATAGAGAACCCAGAGATGGACCCTCAACTCTATACTCGACTAATCTTCAACAAAGCAGGAAAAATCCAATGGGGGGGGGGGGGCGTGCGGGAGACAGGCTCTTCAACAGATGGTGTGGGGAAAATTGGACAGCCACATGCAGAAGAATGAAACTGGACCATTTCCTGACACCAAACACAAAAAACAGACTCAACATGGATGAAAGACCTAAATGGGAGATAGGAATCCTTCCAAATCCTAGAGGAGAACACAGGCAGCAACTTCTGTGACCTCGGCTGCAGCAACTTCTTGCTAGACACATCTCCACAGGCAAGGGAAAGAAAGGCAAACATGAACTATTGGGACTTCATCAAGATAACAAGTTTTTGCCCAGCGAAGGAAACAGTTGACAAAACCAAAAGACAACAGACAGAATGGGAGAAGATATTTGCAAATGACAAATCAGATTAAGTATGTCTATAGAGGGGCGCCTGGGTGGCTCAGTCATTAAGCGTTAAGCATCTGCCTTCGGCTCAGGGCGGGATCCCAGAGTCCTGGGATCGAGCCCCACATCGGGCTCCTCCACTGTGAGCCTGCTTCTTCCTCTCCCACTCCCCCTGCTTGTGTTCCCTCTCTCGCTGGCTGTTTCTCTCTCTGTCAAATAAATAAATAAATAAATAAATAAATAAATAAATAAAATCTTAAAAAAAAAAAGGGGGGGATCTCTATAGAATGTATCAAACTCAACATCCAAAGAACCAATTATCCAATCAAGAAATGGGCAGAAGACAAGAGCAGACATTTCTCCAAAGACGACGTCCAAATGGCCAACAGACCCATGAAAAAAGTCTCCACGTCACCTAGCATCAAGGAAATACAAATCAACACCACAATGAGATACCACCTCACAGCAGTCAGAATGGCTACAATTAACAAGTCAGGAAAGGACAGATGTTGGCGAGGATGTGGAGAAAGGGAAACTCTCTTACAGTGTTGGTGGGAATGCAGGCTGGGGCAGCCACTCTGGAAAACAGTGTGGAGGTTCCTCAAAAATTTGAAACTAGAGCTACCCTACGACTCAGCAATTGCAGTACTGGGTATTTACCCCAAAAATACAAATGTAGTGATCCGAAGGGGTGCCTGCACCCCAACGTTTATAGCAGCAATGTCCACAATAGCCAAACTATGGAAAGAGCCCAGATGTCCATTGACAGATGAATGGATAAAGCAGATGTGGAGGATGGATAGAGAGATAGATAGGTAGCTATAGCTATAGATCTGTATCTATCTATATCTATCTGTATCTAGCTATACATCTGTATCTAGCTATATGTATCTATCTATCTGTCATCTATCTATCATGAAATACTACTCAGCCATCCTAAAAAAGAAAGAGAGAGAGAGAGAGAGAGAGAGAGAGAGAAAGAAAGAAAGAAAGAAAGAAAGAAAGAAAGAAAGAAAGAAAAGAAAGAAATCTTGCCATTTGCAATGACATGGATGGAACTAGAGGGTATTATGCTAAGTGGAATAAGTCAATCAGAGAAAGAAAATTATCATATGATCTCACTGATGTGTGTGTGTGTGTGTGTGTGTGTGTGTGTGTGTGTGTGTGTGTTTTCCATAAAGAGTTACACGTCATCCTGATGAAGGACACTGCAGAAAGTCACGGAGTTTATTTTCTGTTTTTAGTGTGTGCAAGGCTGTGTGACTCTGATCTTATGGGAGCCAGGGAGGTTTTCTTTTGTTTTCTCATCTTTATGTTTGGAAACCTCCTTTTTAGGGCTTGATTGAAAAAACTTTTTTAAAGATTTTATGTTTATGTAATCTCTACACCCAACATAGGGCTCAAACTCACAATCCCGAGTCCCGACGGAGGACGGAGCCAGCCAGCAGCCAGGCACCCCTTGATTTTTTTTTTTTTTTTAATTGAAGCAAACATGCAATGTGTGCTCAGCGCGGAAATAGAGCCCACGTGTTGAGGTTTTGTGGAGTCATTTGGACCTGGGTAAGTGTGAAGGCCCGGGAGCAGGGCCCACAAATGTTAAAAGTTGACAATTTCTTTGATCAGTATTCACTTAACAGATGATTTATTGAAAGTGCTATTCTATGGCAAACGTCCTTCTATGTTCGGGATACAGCAACAACCAGATAGCTGAAGCTCCCACCTCATGGATTTAAAGTTTCAGTTGGATGTAGAGATAGGTAGGTAGGTAGGTAGGCAGGCAGGCAGGCAGGCAGGCAAGCAAAGAGATTTAAAACATGGCATCGGGGCGCCTGGCTGGCTTGGTCGGTAGAGCGTGTGACTCTTGATCTCGAGGTGGTGAGTTCAAGCCTCACGTTGGTTGTAGAGATTACATAAACATAAAATCTTTTTTTTTTTTTTAAGATTTTATTTATTTATTCGACAGAGATAGAGACAGCCAGCGACAGAGGGAACACAAGCAGGGGGAGTGGGAGAGGAAGAAGCAGGCTCATAGCGGAGGAGCCTGATGTGGGGCTCGATCCCACAACACCGGGATCCCACCCTGAGCCGAAGGCAGACCCTTAACCGCTGTGCCACCCAGGCGTCCCAAACATAAAATCTTTAACAAAGAATAAATGATGGGGTGCCTGGGTGGCTCAATCGGTTGAGCGTGTCTGCCCTAGGCTCAGGTCATGATCCCGGAATCCTGGGATTGAGCCCCGCATCGGGCTCCCTGCTCAGCGGACAGCCTGCTTCTCCTTCTGCCCCTCACCCAGCTCGTGCTGTGCTCTCCCGCGCGCTCTCTCTCTCTCTCTCTCTCTCTCTCTCTCTCTCAAATAAATAAATAAAATCTTTTAAAAAATGAACGAACGAACGAACGAACGAACGAACGAACGAACAAAGCCACGGCATCAAAAGTGAGTGCTTGCTTGCTTGGGGGGGGGGGGGATCAAACCGGAATATCTTTAACCTGTAACATATTCTTTATCGATCCTGCTTTCACTACTTTGCCCGGATTTCATTTTCCACAAGTGACAGTCCCTCCCAAGTGGGCTTCTTTCATCGTAAGACCCGTGTTCTCCCCTTGTCCCGCAGAGAGAGAAGAGCCATGAGAGGCGAAAGTTGGGCAGATCGGTATAAATCTAGGAAATAAAATAATCGTTCCCAAGACCAGTAGCCAAAGTTCTGCTTCCGTTTAGGACCCGATGTGTTAAAAAAGCATGTATGGTCGTTGGCTTGGAGAAAGGGGAGGAGGCCGAAGTATCATCCTAAAGAACAGAGTAGGGGGAGAAACAGAAGTGAAAAGATCGAAGAACTGGTTTCCCCATCCATAGCCTTTGAAATGATTTGGTGTCTTCTCCTAAGAGAGAGCCCATTGTCCGTCCAATATTTCATACCGCTTTTCACAAAGTATCACAACACAACACAACACAACACATTGCACAATCCCGTGCCTCCAAACCGTCTACGCAATCCTAATGCGTCCTATCTGCGTTCTATTCTATCATGTGACTAGAGCATCATGTACTTCACCATTCCGCTGTTGTTTGACATTCAGGTGAATTCCAACTTCTGTTCGGGGTGCGTGGGGGGCGGTGTGTGTGTGTGTGTGTGTGTGTGTGTGTGTGTGTGTGCGCGTGCGCGCGCCGTATCTATTGCTGCTGTGCAGCGATCTGATCCTCAGGGTGTATCACCCTAACACCGCAATGGCTTGAAACAACATCTCTTTATCATTTCCTGGTGCTTGCCTTGGGTGGCCACGTGGTTTCTACCGGTGTACCCCGGGCTCACTCCAGCAGTGGCCTTCAGCTGGAGGGTCAACTGAGTTTGAAGGTGCAACTTGGCCACATTCCCAAGTCTGCAGTCGGTGCTGGCCGAGCACCGGGTTGCCTCTCTTGTCGATGCCTCTCATGGCCCAGTCAGCTAGACTGGCTCTCTTCCGTGAAGGTCTCGGGACGGCCTGCCAAGAGGGTCAAGCACGCTTCCGGACCACCTCTTCAGCTGTGGCTGTGCAACTAGTAAAATTTCACTTCTAGTCTATTCTTTTGGTCAAGACAAGTCCCAAGACCCAGTCCAAAACCAGGGGACAGAGCAATCGAGCCTACCTCCAGATAGCAGGAGCATCGAAGGCACATGACGTGAGGGTGCACACGTGCCAGGAGGTAAGGGAGGTACGGTTGTCAGTCTCCCACGAGGGATTCCTAAACCCTATGCCACGACGCACATTTTTGTAAAAGTAAGCTTGACGTGTTAGCGTCTAAAACATGATTTCCTTTGAATCGACCCCTAGAATTGGATTCGTCCAAAAGAAGGGGAAGATGCGTTTTTCAGGCTCTTGATACCAAAGCTCTTGACTTCCAGAATGGACTTGGATGACCCTTCACCATCTCTGCTTTGTAAGACAGTGCAAATTTAATTGGCCAACCCCGCATGAAAAGGTTGTCGATCACGTTCCCGTCCGAATTCAAATTCAAGGCAGGATTCCTTTTTAAAGGCACAGAGCAGCCAGCTCCGTGGCAAGGAGCCAGAATTCTCCGGGTGGATCTCAGATCCACCGAATCCCACAAACCCCGTGTGACGTGAATGTACGAATTCGTGGAGGTTTCCCTCCCGATGGCTAAGAAGATGCTTTCACATCAGTGATGACAAAACGCAAACCCACAAAACCCCGATAGATGGGCACGGTCTTCCCTAAAGGGTCCCTTATTTCATGGAATCCAATTCTTCCACCTTGCAGTCTGCATTCACGGCTTCTATTTTCCGAGAGGCCGACACTCTTTCTCTGCAGACATGTCACAAGATCGGCAGGATACGGTCTTCCGTGCGTCGGGCACACCAAAAGCTGTTGGGAAGGCCCCTGCCATCGGAATGTATTCGGCACGGATGCTAAGGAAGACTTTGAAACCGATCTAGTCCGGTTCCGTCCTTCAGTCCTCTTGGGGGCAGAGCTTCCGTGTTCCATGCCCCCTCTCCAGGAACGCCACTCTCCCCACAATTTCAGGTGTCCAGGCAACCCGGAAACTCTCGAGCTAGGTGAGTTCTTCTGGGAAGGGGCGGGGGGGGGGTTGGGGGGGAAAGGGTGGGCAGTGCCGACGTTTGGAAACATTGAAGGGCACCCGAGGCGAGGCTATGGCCAAACCGAGTCCGTGCACAGGTACGTAAGGCGGGGGTGGGGGGGCGGGGGTGGGGATGGGGGGGTGGTGGGGTGGGGCACGAAACCTGTGCTCTCCGTAGGTTACGAAAAGCTCAGGGGCACCTGGCTGGCTCTCTGTAGAGCGCGCTGACTCTTGATCTCAGAGTCCTGAGTTCGAGCCCCACGTTGGGTGTAGAGTTTACGTGAACCAGCAGCAGCAGCAGCAGCAGCAGCAGCAGCAGCAGCAGCAGCAGCAGCACCACCACCACCACCACCACCACCACCACCACCACCACCACCAAAAATGATAATAATGAAAAGCTCGAAAAGCCCCACGGCCCCTGGCAGGATGTCTATGGCAAGCCACACCTCCACGACAAATAGCTTTCCACAGTGACGGCGACGGATGGCGGAAGGACAGAGGCAGCACCCTACCCCAAACCTCACAGCCTGCCTCCTTTCCGGCCAGATGTGCAGCATCTGGGAACGGCTTTGAAACCTTCCCAGTCAACGGCTTGGGCCCGCCTGTCGGGAAAAGCGCTCTGCTGTTCATTTCACTCCTGGACGAGCCTAGGAAGATGAAGCGGCGGTAGCTCTCCGTGGGGGGGGGGGGGGGGGCGCCACGCGATCCAACACACACGACCACAGCCACTGAGGAGCATGAGATCTGTATGGCCTCGAGGGGTACAGGATAGCCCGTGAATCCTTTTCCAAGGAAGAAGGCGGCAACGTGAGAGCGTGCAAAACACTTTCTCACAGCATCTGCTGATGGTGCTAGGACTTCTGTCCCCGGAGAGGATACTATTTTTCCACCGCTTCCAGTTTTAAGAGAAAGGGTCAGGGGAAAATCATTCAGTCGTTCCACTCATCTTCATGGCTCATCGTGGAAAACGAAGACGCCGTACAAAGGAGCAAAGCGCGGATCCATGCAAACACATGGGTGAGCCCCCCCAAAACATGACGCTAAGTGAAAGGAACCAGACAGCCAGGGTGACATAATGCCTTGGGATCCCATGGGTAGGAAAGAGCCAGACGGAATAGCCCAATCCTAGAGGGAGGGAGCAAACAGATCAGAGGCTGTTGGGGGAGAATGGTGAAGAGAGCCGGGGTGAGGGTCAGGGTGAGGTTGAGGGTGGGGGGGGGGGAGGCGCGGACGGGAAGGGGGAGGGGTGGGGGGTGTCTCTTTTTGAGGTGACGGAAATGTTCTGGAAATGGCGGTGCGGGTCGTGCAGCTTTGTGAGTAACCTTTAAAAAAAATAAAAAAGGCCACCGAACCGTACACTTTCAAGAGGATGTGAATCATGGCGTGCGAATTGTATCTCCACTTTGAAAATGTGTGAGGAAAAAAATGTAGCAGATGCAGGTTGGTAGGTTGGTAGGTAGGTAGGTAGGTGGGTGGGTGGGTGGGTGGGTGGGTGGGTAGGTAGGTAGGTAGGTGAACGGGCCGGTGGTGGACCGATGTTCGTTCGTTCGTTCGTTCGTTCGGTCCCTCCCTCCCTCCCTCCATCCATCCATCCATCCATCCATCCATCCATCCGGTCCGTGCGTCCACGAAGATCTGCATCAAAAGGTGTGGGAAGGGGGAGGTCGGGTTCTTGTTCTGAGTGGTTTTATTTGTTCCCCAAACTAATCACCTCTGTGGAGATAAACAAAGATCACCCACATGAGAACAGGAATCACCTGTTGAGGTCAACAGAGTCTGTGGGCGGTTATCACCACCTGGGTCTGGCAGAGACTCGAAGCAAACGCAGGCCAGGCGGAGGAGTGGAAAAGCTTTCTGGTGGCAAAGGGGGAAGGTCCAGTGAGAGGTTGTTGCGGTGGGCGGGGGGAGCAGGA
>NW_026623073.1:132500-155000 GCF_023065955.2 Ursus arctos | reverse complement strand
CACTTCGCCCGGGGACGACCACCCCCCCAAAGCCGTAGCGGCTGGGGAGGGGACAACACCCAACAGCGGCGAGGCCGGTTTCGGTCCCAAGAGGGCGGATCGGGGGCACGACGTGCCTTCAGCCATCTGGTCGAGGCGGGCACGGAGGGGGTGGGTCGGCGGTGACGGGGAGGGGGCGCAGGGCGGGCGAGGGCCGGGAGCGCGTGGGGGGAGTGGTTCGGGGGAAGGGCGCGCGCCAACGAAGACGCGAACCGGGCCACCGGGTAAACGTGCACGGGATCCCACCGCCACCAGCATGAGAGCGGTCCCGCGACGCCCGGGACGCCGGCCGGCCTCAGCACCCTTGGCGGGCCCCCCCCCCCGCGAACCAGGCCCCACCACGGCTGGGACCCAAAAACCCCACGTGACCCCCGCCGCAGGGGCCCAGCAGAACCTCCGTCCATCCGTCTGGTCCATCCCGGAGTCACGACCCAGGGGAAGCAACCCCCAGGCGAGAGCGGCCCGACCCGTGCCCGCACGCCACCCCCGGCGGCAACTCGGGACGGGAGCGGGCGGGAGACAGCCGCTCGCACGGCACGGGGAAGCGGGACGCGCGGGGGCGCCCCACCCCTCGGGAGACACAGCACCGCGAGGGAGTGGCCGCACGCGCACTCGCACGCACGCGGGAGCCCCGCGCGCCGGACGCCGGCCAGGCCCAGCGGGATCCTCCCCCGACTCGGAGGGGGGAGGCGCAGGCCGCGGTAGGCAAAGAGCGGCGCTCGGCCCCGCCGCGGGGCCGGCAGACCCCTCACGGAGAGGGGGCTCTGCCCAACACGCAACGGTAGTCACCCCGCATCGGTGGCCACTACGCGCAGAGGAGGGGCGGCAGCTGGGGGGTTCCGGTACCCCAAGGCACCCTCTCGGATCGCTAGAGAAGGCTTTCTCACCGAGGGCGCATCGCCCCCACCCATTCGTCCCCCGACCGGGCCCCGCTAAACGGCTCTCCAAAGGCCGCCAAGGGCTCGGGGGGCGGGGGTAGGTCTGCGGCAAGGGGCAGGCACAGGGCAATCCTGAGCGCTCACGGCTGGGGCCCAACCAGGAGACCGTCCTTGCCCCGCCACGCACACCATGCTCGCGTCACCGCCCGGAAAGAGCTCCGTGCCTCCGGCGAGGCCACGAGAGGCGGAGACGGACGTGGCATGCTGGGGCGAAGAAACGGCACCCCTCGGCTGGCCAAGCGCCACAGCGCTGGCTCGGCCCGCCGCGATCGCTCACACACCCCGCCACGTCCAGGCCCCCCCAGCACGGCATGCGCCAGGGGGACGACGAGGCGCCCGCATCCCCATGGGGGGGGCAGGTGGTCCTCCCTTACCGACTCCACCACCCGCTCCTCGGACTACGCCACCAACAGCGGTGGCCCGAGGGGGTCGCTGGGAACAGGAAACGACGCCACCGCTCGGCCTCGGGCACCTGAGACAACCTGGAGCGCTCCAGGGGCACCACGGAGGGCCAGGCGCAACGCGCTCAGCACGCCCAGGCGGTGAGCAGCGCGGCGTCGGGACGGCCCTCCCCATGGCAGGGAGAGCCGCTCACCACACGAAGCCAAGAAAGGCAAGCGAGAGTGTCCGCTGCGTCAGAGGACCCCGGTCCCACGGACACCAGGAGGCCGAACGTGGGAGGGCGGGGTCGGGCCGGAGTCCACACCCCCCCCGCGCCCTCCCCGCACCGCCACAGCAGGCGGAGGAGGAGGAGGAGCGCGAAGGGCCCGCGGGCAGAACGAGAAGAGCGGTCCCATTCGCCATGAATGTCCGTCCCTCGTCTGACGCGGCTTAGGCCCGGCCCGGGAGAGCACGAGATCACCACATCGATCGGCAGAATGTGCCCAGGGAGGTCCCGAGGGGGGGAAAGCCCGGCGAGGACAGCAACCAGAGGGACCTGCTTTCAGCCTCGCCAGCACCCCTCGACCCCAGGGCGAGAGCAGCCGGACAACCCAAGGAAGGAGGACGCCTGACACGTGGCACGGAGCCTTGCGGGACAAGGGTTGTCACGACCGCAGCCAGGTGCCCGCAGTGGGGAGCGCACGGGGTAAAGCACCCACGCCGCCTGCCCACACCGCCCTCGGGTGCTGGAGACCGGAGGCGGCACCACGGCCTGGACCATCTGGAGGCACCCGAGCCGGCGCACAGGCCCACGCGGACGGCTCAAGTAAGCGAGGGCACAGCCGGGCTTGGCACCATGGTCAAGCCCAGAGGTCCCCCCCGCCCCGCACACGCCCAGAGGTCCCCATCTCTAAGGCGACAGTCGCCAAAGCACAGCGTGTCAGCACCTACCTGGCAACAAAAAGTGCTCATTTCAGGTGACAAAATCACCACGCCGACTGCCGGGGCCTAGACACAAGTCACCGGGACCTCCTGGGACCGTAGCCAGGCCACCGGCCCCAAGCACCGTTCCATCAGCCCCGGCCCCTGGAGCCCCCAGGGCCATCTGGTCGACCCCGGGAGCGTGGCGGCAGCCGGGACCGACGGGGGACTCGCGGGAGGTGGAGCGGGCCGGGTAGGCCCTCCCCCAGTCCGCCTGTCGTCCCCACGTCAGGACTTAGAAAAATCACCAAAGTCCTGCGGAGGCACCTGTGGACGCCCTGCTCCCCGGCCCTCAGGACGGCCCCACGCCTGTCCCATGCCGGTCCCATGCCGGTCCCCGACTCCCAGTTGGGACTGGGGGGGGGAGGGGGCGATACCACGGAGGCGTCCCCGACGGCCGGACCGCAATGGGAATCGCGGCCGGGCCCCTGGGGCGCCATATCCGTGCCTCCCCTCGCGACCCGATCCGGTCCGGTCCGTTCCGGTCCCCTCCGGTCCCCACCTCCGCAGCGGGCCTCGGAAAGCTTGGTAAGAAAATCGGGTCAGACGACCGGAACCCCACGCGTGCCCCGTGGCCGGGCCCGTCACGCCATCCACGGGCTTCCTCTCAAGGCTCGAGCGCGACACGGGAGAAAACCGCGCGACACGGAAGGCCCGACGACCGACCGGAGCCACCGGCCGGATGGCGTCCGGGCGCCGGACACACCCGCTCCCATTCCCCCACGGGCCGAGGAGGGGACACCGGTGGGTGCTGGTCGACCCGTCCAGGCGACCCCCACACCCTTCTCAGGGAGCGAGGCGGTGGCGGCGTCACACCCTCACAAGCCTGGAGGTTCAATCTCCCGCGAGCCGATCGCGCGCCGACACCCCAGAGAGAGCGGGACAATCACGCTAGTGTCACCGGCTTCCTGGAACTCCGGCTTGGGGACCGCAGCCAAATGCCATCCCTTACTGACATCGGCGACGCTCTGGCAGGGTGACGCTATATAAAAGCGGCCGCCAGGTGGCGCCCGACAACCGGCGCAAAGGACACCGAGACAGATCCAGATCGCGGGCCCGTGAAGGCGCACAGCCGGCCGCCCGGCCACCCGATCTTGTCCCGGCCCCACCTCGGAGGGGCGGGCAGAGGGTGTGGGGCGCGCGGACCCGGGGCGTCGGCCTCGGGAGCCCCCGACCAGCGCGGCACGGCTGCAGCACCCCAGGGCAGACCGGGAAAACGTGTCTGGGCCGCTCCAGCCGGAAAGGGAGCCGGCTGGCCACGGGACACGCGCGTACGCATGCGCTCACGCCCACGCACGCACGCCCACGCACGCACGCACGACCCCGCCGGAAGCGGACGTGGGCGGAAAATTCCCCAAAGGGGCGCGCGTGGGTGGCTCAGTCGCTAAGCGTCTGCCTTCAGCTCGGGTCACGATCCCAGGGTCCTGGTTTCCAGCTCCCCGTCGGGCTCCCTGCTCACCGGGAAGCCTACTTCTCCCTCTCCCGCTCCCCCTGCTTGTGTTCCCTCTCTCGCTGTCTGTCTGTCTGCCTGTCTGCCTGTCTGCCTGCCTGCCTGTCTGTCTGTCTCTCTCTCTCTCTCTCTCTCTCTCTCTCTCTCTGTGAAATAAATAAATAAAATCTTAAAAAAATAAAATAAAATTCCCCGCAGACACCGGCAGGCCCCAGAGGCCCGGCCGGCATTACGCGGGCTTCCCACAGCGGCACACGGGCGGTGCCCTGGGCCTCTGGGAGGACTTAAGACAAATTTCGGGGGGCAGGCAGGGAACGGAAAACAGAGACCGTGTGAGTACTCCTAGAACAACAACGGTTGAACCATTTTTCTTCTATCATTTCAAGGGGAGGAAGTCTCTCTCAAGCATACGAAGAAAGCTCAGGAGGGCAGAAAGGGGGTGATTGACACACGCCCCCAGAAAGGTGCACACTGAATCCCTCTCTGCGTGTACCACGATGACATCCAAGGACAACAAACAGGCATGGGGGAACATCCGTGCAAAGGCAGGTGTGGCGATAAGAATATCGGTTTCCCCCGAAACCGCCTGGGTGGCTCAGTCGTTGAGCGTCTGCCTTCGGCTCAGGGCATGATCCGGGCGTTCTGGGATTGAGCCCCGCATCAGGCTCCTCCGATGGCAGCCTGCTTCTTCCTCTCCCACTCCCCCTGCTTGTGTTCCCTCCCTCTCTCACTGGCTGTCTCTCTCTCTCTGTCAAATAAATAAATCAACCAGTATTTAAATATATATATATATATATAATATTATATATTAATATATTTATATTTAACGTTTTTATTAAATACATTTAATATGTTTAAATATATTATATATTTATTTTATTGTATATTTATTATATTTTTATTTATATAATATATAAATAAATAATATATTTATTATATATAAATATATATTATATATTTATTAAATATATTTAATATATTTAATATTATATATATATTATACACACACACACACACACACACACACATATATCTCGGTTTCAGCATCTGTGACCATAACCCGGAAACACACGGTGGGGGGGGGCGGGGGGGGAGGAGGAGGCGCGGAATGGGGAGGAAGGGAGTTAAAATAGCCATTCACTAAACAAATCCAGCTCCGGGACATCCGCGCATTCCAACACTAGGACACGGGGGGGGGGGGGGGGGGGGGGCGGGGGGGGGTAAGAGAGGAAGGGAGGGTGGGTGGTGCTTGAGAAGAGGTAAATAATTGATGATGAAATGTTCCATGATATTAAGGAGAAAAGAAAAACCAGGCGTAGCACTTCCTCTGGCGTGTAAAGGAAAAAAAGTTTTTTGTTTCTTTTTTTTTCTTCCTTTTTTCGTCTTTCAAGTACACGTATTTCAGGGCACCTGACTGGCTCTGTCGGAGGAGGACCGGGTGACTCTTGATCCGCAGGGCTCGTGAGTTCCAGCACCACGCTGGATGGGCATAGAGATTACTTAAAATTAGAAAGCTTTAAAAAACAAACACACAAACCACAGACGCGGAGCAGCATTAAGCATCCAAGACATACACCTGTCTTGGGGCGCCTGGGTGGTGCAGTCGGTTGGTTGGGCAGCTGCCTTTGGCTCGGGTCATAGCCCCAAGGTCCTGGAACAGAGCCCCCCATCACGCTCCCTGCTCAGTGGGGAGTCTGCTTCTCTCCCTCCCTCTGCCGATCCCCCTGCTTGTGCTCTCTCACTCACGCCCTCTTTCTCAAATAAATAAAAATCTTTATTATGGAAAGAAAAAAAAAAGATAAACACCTGTAAACAGGAAGTAGTCAGAGGAAAACATCCACAGTAGCAGAGGATGCGACATTAGAGGGCAGCAGAGCAGCATCCTAGCCAGGTGCTATGGCGCTTTACTGCTTTCTGTGCCCCGTAGGGACCTTTAAAAAAACCTCACCCTCCTATCCAGGGAGGAGAGGGCAGAAGCAACCTCCAGCAAGACTTCCTTTGATTAAAGGGAACTCTTATTACATTCACCTTCACCATTTGAACATGGGCTTTTAATGGTTTCCTTTCCAAGCCTTTCTCTTTGCCTTCTTCTTACCTGTGTGAATCCCTGATCCCACAGTCACAACATCCCCCCCCCCCCCCGCCACCACCAGACACACACACACACACACACACACACACACACACACACACACACACGGATGAAAACTGTTCTCTGTACACCATACATCCTGAGCACTGCGAAAGTAAATGAGGAAACGCGGACAAGAGAGAAATCAAGCAAATACCGTAACTCTGAAGGCTGGACATCTACTGAGTTGAGAGAACTGACCAAACATCAGAAACTTGAAATGAAGGTTTTCCTTTAAAGTTGATTCTTCCTTAGTGGGCTAAACTACCTACGTTCTTTACCGGTATTTCCTCAACTCAAGAGTGCGGCGATCCAAAGGCGGTTTCGCGGTAAAAAGTTTGTGGGTGCCGTCTTGACATTTGCTTTGCACGTACACATATTTCAGGGCACCAGGCTGGCTCGGTCAGTCGGAGGACCACGCGACTGCGACTCTTGATCTGCAGGGGTTGTGAGTTCCAGCACCACACTGGATGGGTGTGGAGATTACATAAACAAGCGGATGGGCAAAAGGAATTAAAATCGCTACGGTGATTTCAAACAAAACAAGTGAAAACAAAACAAAACTCGGAAATAAAGTCGCCCCTGGCTTAATGCTTATTTCTAGACGCGACGACAGAGACCTGTGAGGTTGCCAGACAAAGAGCTATCACGGAACAGATACCCAAACAGATACGCCCAAGCCCAACAGAGGTTTGACAAATGCTCAAAGGCCACTCGAAGGAGGAAAGATGGCCCACCTCCCCGTGACATCAGAGGACGGTAATCAGACATCCACAGACCAAGCACGCAGGCAGGCAGGCAGACAAAGGAACAAGAAAGCTGGGGCGCCCGGGTGGCTCAGTCGGTTAAGCGTCTGCCTTCGGCTCAGGTCATGATCGAAGGGTCCTGGGATCAAGCCCCCCCATCGGGGGCTCCCTGCTCACCAGGGAGTCTGCTTCTCTCTCTCTCTCTCTCTCTCTCTCTCTCTCTCTCTCTCTCTCTCACACACACACACACACACACACACCCTCCTCCCCGCTTGTCCCCCCCCGCCAAAAAATTGTTTAAATTAAAGAAAGAAGGAAAGCAAGCAAGCAAGCTTTGACCTAAACAGCCACACTTCACCCCTCACACAAATGTGAACTCAAAATGGATCACACACTGCCATGGGAAACATAAAACTGGAACACACCGGGGGGGGGGGGGGAGCTCTAAGAGAAAAATTGAGGAACTAGGGCCAGGCAAAGAGAGTTTAAGACTTGACACCAGAGGCATGATCCATGAAAAAGACACGGAGAGGTGGGAAGTCATCAAAATTAAAAACCTAGGCTCTGTGAAACACCCTCTCAAGAGGGCCAAGTGACAAAGGACACGCAGAGGCCTGGGGGATTTGGGGGGGGGGGGGCTTGTGGCTCAGAGAGAAACAAAATGAGGAAACGCTCCCAGAGGTTGGATCAGGGTCACCAGGTGAACAGCGGTACAATCCGTTCAGATAGGAGGTCTGGCGCACGGCCAAGGCAAGGAAGAAGACCAAGATTTTAGGGTTAGGTCCCCTTGAATAGGTCGTGTCCACGAGGCTACCGAGTCAGAAAATCAGCTAGGCAGTTTTATCTCTAATTCCGAATGGACATGAAGTCTGGGGTTTATAAGCAGAAAGTCCATAAGCGATCACCCAGAGGCGATTAAACACAGAGAAACACCGTAGCAACAATAGACTCTGTAGGGCCCAGGGTCGAACTAGGGCCAGCGGGGTGGGGGTGGGGGTGGGGGTGGGGTGGGGGTGGGGGGGACACTTCACATTTTAACACCCAGCCTAAGGAGCCCATGCTGAAGAACACTGCCGCTGCAGAGGAGGACCGTCAGGAACGGTAGGAACGACAGGAGCAAGACACCGCCAGCTGTCAGGAACTACAGAGGGGATGAGAGATTCCCGAGGAACAAGGACCAATGAGCCACTTACCCAGACTGCCCTCAAGGAAACCAGAACATGTCACCCCTGAAAGGTGCCTCATCGGTACATGGCTTACTTTGAATTCAACTCACTGGAGACACAGCAGCTGCAGGAAGGATATTCCGACCCTTCTTTTCTTCGTGAGAGCAAGAGGTCGAACTCCCGTGTGAAAGGTACCTGCCCTGGAACCAGGAAGAAGACAGACATTCTTCATCACCAGAGACAAGGGGAGGGGACCGGGAGAATTAGGGTCTGAACAATCCACGTCAATAAACCCTCTTCGACCACCCCCTGTCTTCCCGGGGACGTCTCTCACCGCGGCCTACCGACCTGCCTGCCCCTTGCCCGAACCCCTTTGTCTTCTCCATTCTTCACAAGTTGGCTGATGCCTTGTCTTTACTCTCCTGCCCCGTCCATGTAAACACCCACTAACCGTCGTATGCCCTTCTCCCGTGAATCTCTTGTGTCGGTCGCCATCCTAGGCCCAGCCAGAGACCCCCAAGAGGGTAGAGGAGACTCTCTCCTTCCCCGCCCCTCCCCCCCCCCCCACCGCGGGGCCTAGACTGTCCAACTGGAATGTCGGTGTCGGACTTGATGAGGAGAGCGAAGGCAAGAGAAATGAAGCGACAATGAGGTCTCCTTACAACTTGCAGCCCGCCGATAAATCCCTGAGACATACAGGGTGTAACAGCCCTACAACTCTCTCAAGGATTTTTTTTTTTTTTTTAACGTTTTACCGATGAGGATTTGCTGTAGTCAGTGTCACTTCACTCTCATAACCACAGACGCCCAGAATATGCTAACACCCCTCTATCAACCTGTGGCCCACTGACACACATCTAAAGGGCCTCATGACTCCCGCTTTGCTAAAACAGTAGGGACCGACCTTACCTTGACAAGAGCTAGCCCTGCAAGGTCTCGGAGACCTTGCTCTCAGTATACACAAATTCCTTAGAGACTTACCTTAGCCCTAACCCCCACTCACTAGAAACTGTATCACCAGTTAACGCCTCACAGTCCCAGTGCGGCTCTTTCCGCCCACAGATCCCGTCCCCATGCTATAATAAAAGCACCTGGTTGCACCAGAAACATCTCAAGAATTCTTTCTTGACCGCGTGCTTGGCAGCTCCACATCAGGTCTGCTTGTCTGTCTGTTCTTGTGTTTGTCCCTTCATGCGTGTGTGTGTGTGTGTGTGTGTGTGTGTGTGTGTGTACACGTGTGTACGTATCTGTCCGTCTGTCTAGTGGGGCTTTATTTATTTCTTTAGAGCGATTTGGGGTTCACTGCAAAACTGACTGGCGAATACGGACGGTACCCATATGCCACCTGCTCTGCCATCGCTCACTGCTCCCCGCCCCACCACCCAACATGCAGAGGCGCAGGTGTGCTCCCTCAGAGCTTCCCACTCCCCCATCTGTGCCAGAGCCGGTGTGTTGATTACAATGGATGAATCTACACTGAGGCATCATCATCACCCATTCAGAGTCCAGAGTTTACGCTAGGGTTCACTCTTGGTGTTGTCCATTCTATGGGTTTTGACAAAGGTATCTTACCATCATAGTAGCACACTCAGTAGTTCCACTGCCTTAAAAATCCTCTGTGTTCTGCCTGTTCATCACCCCCCCCCCACACCCCCAACCCCGCCAAAACCCCTGGCAGCCTACAGATCTTTTTTTTTTTTTCTTCCCTCCCTCCCTCCCTTCATCTTTCTTATTACTAGTGTGGATATCATTCGTTTATTATAAAAAAGAGACACGGAAATTATTTACGTAATGCAGGACTGCACAACTTCAGTGGACTGGGTAGTTTCACATGACGCCGTTTCAATAATGATTTATTTCAGGCTACATCTTTTCTGAGAATGTCACAATCCATGTCACCTACAACTACTTCGATGCCTCCATACTCTGGGAGAAGAAATTTCTCGCCAACTTGCATGCCAACTGGTTGAGTCTCTCCACCCTTTTCCTTTAGAGCCTCATCCAATAGCTACTCCTGTTGCTTGCAGTCCTTGTCCTGGAGATTTTTATGGGAGCACAATGCCTCCTTTGGTTACAATGTTGGCTGCACTCCTTTGACCTAAAACCTGGTCAAAGAGGGGGAGAAACCCTCTCTAAACGCCTGTCCGGCCATGACGCTGTCCGCTGCAGTTTGTACTCTGCTCTCCAGCCTACTGATTTCAGTTCTGTCTCCTCCACAATGTCACATTTAGTGGGAACCGTGAGTTATGTTCACCATCTCAGATTGGCTTCTCTCAGTCAGGAATACACATGTACGGTTCCCCCACCTGGCTCCCCACAGCTACCCATAGTTCCATAGCTCGCTCATTTCTTTCCAACGCCCCCGAAAAACATTCCATGGCCTGGATGTACCCCAGTCTACATATCCATTGACCTCCTGAGGGACTTCTTGGTTGCCTCCAAGGTCAGGCAGTTATGAATGAAGCTACCGTGAACGTCTGTGTGCAGGTTTCTGTGCAGACGTCAGTTTTCAACTCATTTGGGCCGTTGATAAATACCAAGGAGTGGGATTGCTGGGTCGTACGGTAAGAGTGTGTTTAGCTTGGAAAGGCATCGCCCATATTTGTGGCATTTTTTGGATGATAGCTGAGAGCAGGGCAGCACACTGAAGGAACAAGGTCATGAAGGAGGTAGAATTCAAAGATGCTGGAAAGGAAGATGTCACCAAGGCACGACCTTTACCTCCATCCTCGTAGGGTTTGTGGCTGACCCTGAGGATGACATTGACATGAGACAGATGACCAGGAAAAGGAGCATACAAATTTGTTTCCTACAAGTGTCACATGACAAAGCCCTCCTGAGGAAACGAAGATCCTGAGAAGGAGCAAACCCTAAATGCTTGTATATTGGGTTGAACAAGGAGAGGCGATTGTGGGAGGGTAACTCAACAATGTGGCGAGGCTATAGGAACGTTAAGGATGTAAAACAAAACAAAACAAACAAAAAAGCAAGATCTGTTTGTCCAGAATTCTCATTCTCATTCTGAACTTCCTGTCCTTGAAGATCAGAATGTTACTCACGGGGCACCTGGGTGGCTCAGTCTGTTAAGGTTAAGTGGCTGCCTTCAGCTGAAGTCAGATCTCTCAATCCCGGCATCCTGGGATTGAGCCCTGCCTTGGCCTCTTTGCTCAGCGGGGAGTCTGCCTCTCCCTCTCCCTCTGTCTTTCCCCCCCTACTCATGCGTGGGCTCTCGCTCACCCTCCCTCCCTCCCTCCCTCCCTCCCTCTCTCTCAAATAAATAAAATCTTTTTAAAAACTTTTAAAAAAAGAATGTCTCTCACTCCCCTTCTGGCATAGGGAAGACATCTTCCAGGGGGATGGGTGGGGGAAGCTTCTGGGGAGAAAAGGGGGAGAGTCAGGTACCCTCCTTGCACCTGCGGGGCGGGGGGGGGGGGGGGGGTTGGGTTGGGTGTGTGTGTGTCTGCTGCTGCCGCCGCTGCTGCTTTGTAGAAGTGTCTACAGTTCAAAACAGTACTCTGGTTTCCTTTATATCTAAAGCTTATCTCGGGTTTGGGGTTTGGGTTTGGACAGGAGGAGGGAGGGCCACATTTTCTTCTGACAGAGTGGAGAAAGAGAAGAGGGGTGCGGGCTTGTGCATATTCTTTTCCATCTTGGGGTGAGCGGAGGATTCAGATTCAGCTCTTGCCAGATGAGATCTAATTTCTCCATAAACAATCAGGCAAAATATCAGGCAAACAGAGGGCGAGTAAGCGTTAGAAGACCATGGACAAGATGGGTTCCAAAGCAATGATTTCATCAGAGGAACGTGAATGCCAAAGATTTCCAGGGACCATGTTTATGGATGACTTGGTGTGTAGGTCATTTCAAATTTACAGTGCTACCATCCATCCGGTCACTTCAGCATACTGTCTCCAGCTCACACGAGCAGTGTAGTCGTGCAAATATAATATGGGGCTCATCCAGGGATGGGATTGTGCCAGAGAAAGGGAGACAGCAGCATGTAATTGAGCCTAAGGAGTGTCCAAGAGAGTGACTCTCTAAAGTACATCGAGGCAGAAGGAGACCGGCTGGATTTTTTGTTTGCTTGCTAGGTGTTTGTGGCAATGGGGTGGATGTGGGTGGGTGTTGTTTATTTTCTGGACAAGGTGAAGGGACCCTTCAAGTGGAAGTATTTGCACAAGGGGTCTTGCAGGATGGGAGGGTGCAGCTCAGTCCCTTTACCAAGAAAAAAGGAGAATCAGACCTTTTAAGAACTAGGCAAGGAGAGGAGTCTAGCTTTGGTTATTGCAGCACCCAGGCACCTCGGCAGAAACAACAGAAGGTTCCCAAAAGGAACCGAGTTGCAGGAATCAGCGTGAGCAGGCCCCATCACCCTCAGCTCTCAGCTCTCAGCCCTCAGCCCTCAGCCACCTCCCCACCGGGGCAGGAGGCGTCTATAATCCAGTCTGAGCTCCAGATCTGGGTCCCGCCCCCCCTCACCCCCACCCACCTACAGGGCTCCCCTGCCCTCTTCTCAGCCAGAGACACATATGGGAGGGTGGTCCCAGAACAAATCTCCCCACATCCACAGAAATCTTGCCAGCACTTTGACCACTTGGCCTTGAGACACCAACTCATCTGTACCCGTGCATGATTTTTTCCTTGGACCAGGGGCCTAGTTCACCACTTAGGACGAACAGCAAATCCCCGCTTCCCCCCCTCCCCACCCTCCCCGCAGCCTATGGTTCCCAATTCGACCGGACAACATCAGTTGGGGGGGCGGGGATGGGGGAGCAGCTGAAGGGAGGGTCAGGGTGATCCATTCTAATGGGCCTCATTCAATCGTATCATTCAAATGCAGAAAGCTTTCTGTTAAAGTCAGAGCCTGGGGCTTCTCTCCACTGAATGGCTTTCCCAAACTTCCCCAACCCTTAGGCTGCAGCTTGCAAACTTCTGGGAAGAAAGGGAGGGAGGGAGGGAGGGAGGGAGGGAGGGAGGGAGGGAGGGAGGAGGGTAAGGGGAAAAAGGGGAAAGAGGATGTCCGAAGAGTTCACCTCATCTGGGTGTCAGTCCTTCATTCCATTTCTATGAAACATGGACAGAGGCCTGCCTTCTGTCACTGCCTCAAGCTGAAGTAAGGTGCAGTAGAGGCTTTGGAATGGAAGGGTCTGATACAGTGCAGGTCGCAACTTTTGGTCCCTTGTGTTATTGGAGGGGGTCTCAGAGATAGTTCCTTATCTGAGAACTTGGATATTTTTCTACATGGTTTCATTGATTTTATCCCCAAGTATACTCTATGGAATAGTAACAGCATAGCATGACCCAACTGTCTCATTCTGTCTCAGATTGATCTGATCCGGCGGGCCTCGTGGGCCTCGGAGAGTACAGACCGGTAAATTAGCCTGAGCCCCTCCCCCCCAGGACGGGGGCGGGGGGGGGGGGGGCAAAGGTCGTGGTGGTTAAGGGCTTCTTGTAGCCAAGTAGCTTAGTGTTTGGTTTTACCTCTATGGGTTCTTTTTTTTTTTTTTCCTTTACATATCTTTATTAAGTAATCTCTACACCCAACGTGGGGCTCGAAGTCACAACCCCGAGATCAAGAGTCGCATGTTCTACTGACTGAGCCAGCCAGGTGCCCCTATTTATATGGGTTCTTATTTCCAAACAGGAGTTAATAGAGGTGCCGCAAGCGGAGTTAACTATCACAGACTCGGCCTCATTCAGCAAGCAATCCGGTAGTTCATAAGAGGCATTTCTATGGAAACAAAAGGAAAACACTGGTTAATGGTTGGAACAAGGGATAAACCCAGTGTCTAAGTCCAGAGTACTACCGGTGAGAAGGTCTCTAGGATGTCAGGCTTGAAGCATCCTCAGATAGAGTGAGGGTGGGCAGGGGCAATCTGACGAATTTTTCTGGTGTGTAGTTCAAATGTCTCATTTTGAGTGGCCCATAGAGCAACAGGCACAAAGATTGTCTATGTACGAGCTATTGTTGCCATTTCCCTGAAATTTATTTCAAGTTGACCAGCTTTCACTTGCCACACTTCAGGAAAAAGGGCACTTTCAGTTCTTAATGATTGTAAGGTAAGAGAATGGGAGAATGTTGGAAACCTTAGTTTGAACAGTCATAGTCAGAGACTCAAGGAAACCCGAAGGATTCAGGATCCAGTCCAGGTTTATAGGCAAACAACATATGTTCAAAGATAATTCATCAGAACTAGCACCTAACACCTACAAAAGTGTGTTATTGAAATACAGTCTTTCTCCCTAAAGTCACCTTCATTCCTGTCAAAGATAGCCAAATGAAGATTAATTTGTTTGTAAAACAAGCCCAGTTTTTAACAAACATGGCCTAATCATCTACGTAAGCACAGCAAAAATAGCAATTGACCAAATCATATATAAGGTTCTTTCTTTCTTTCTTTCTTTCTTTCTTTCTTTCTTTCTTTCTTTCTTTCTCTTTCTTTCTTTCTTTCTTTCTTTCTTTCTTTCTTTCTTTCTTTCCTCTTTTAAATCTGCTTTGATGTAGCTTTTTATAAGGAATTTTAGATTGAACCTTTAACTGCCTTTTTAAAGCCAAGAGCCAAGCCAAGTATTTCCCATCGGATTTGTCTGCAAGACCTGTAGGTTGAGGTCGATTTCTCTCATCTTGAGGTCCTCCAAATTTCCTGAAGTTCCTGCATCTGTCAGGAGGTGGCATTCTTTACTCACCTGGTAAGACTGAGGAGAACACTGTAAGTAAGGTATCAGGCCAACATTTCCAAGGGGCTTTATTGGCTCCATAAAATCGATCTTTCTTAAAGCTGTCTCATCATATCTGAGTCTATGCTTTGTGTCTCTGAAAGATGACTTTCCAGGGGCACCTGGCTGGCTCAGTCGGTAGAGAGCACGACTCTCTCTCTCTCTCTCTCTCTCTCTCTCTCTCTCTTTTTCCCTTCATTTTTTTAAAGGTTTTATTTATTTGACAGAGAGAGACAGAGAGAGAGAGAGACAGTGAGAGGGGGAACACAAGCAGGGGGAGTAGGAGAGGGAGATGCAGGCTTCCCGCTGAGCAGGGAGCCGGAAGAAGACATGGGGCTCCATCCCAGGACCCTGGGATCGGGACCAGAGCCAAAGGCAGACACTCGACTGACTGAGCCACCCAGGCGCCCCTGTAGATATCTTAAGAGAAAAAGTTTCCTTGACCGTGGAAGAGCAAACACTGGGGGAGGGGGACCAACAATGTTTTGAACCAGAGTCATTAAAAACGCTCATCTTTTTTTCTTAAAAAACAAACAAGAAAACCCAGTCATCATTTTCCTGAATTCATTCAGTTCCATGTTATTACTTTTTGTTCTGTTTAAATGCAGCTTTTTCATATGTTCTGGAAATTCATAGTTTAATTTTAGGATCTGAAGGTTACCAGAAACCTGTATTTGTCAAAGGTCCTTTTTGTGAATCTTCTTGAAGCTGAACGATATTTTGCAAGAGCATCAGAACGGTAACTGTAAATGACACAAGAGTCAAAAATGGACACGGATATTGTATGGAACCAGAAAAGACCCTGAATAGCCAAAGGAATGTTGAAAAAGAAAACCAAAACTGGTGGCATCACAATTCCGGACCTCAAGCTCTATGACAAAGCTGTAATCATCAAGACAGTGTGGTACTGACACAAAAACAGACACACAGACCAATGGAACAGAATAGAGAACCCAGAGATGGACCCTCAACTCTATACTCGACTAATCTTCAACAAAGCAGGAAAAATCCAATGGGGGGGGGGGGGCGTGCGGGAGACAGGCTCTTCAACAGATGGTGTGGGGAAAATTGGACAGCCACATGCAGAAGAATGAAACTGGACCATTTCCTGACACCAAACACAAAAAACAGACTCAACATGGATGAAAGACCTAAATGGGAGATAGGAATCCTTCCAAATCCTAGAGGAGAACACAGGCAGCAACTTCTGTGACCTCGGCTGCAGCAACTTCTTGCTAGACACATCTCCACAGGCAAGGGAAAGAAAGGCAAACATGAACTATTGGGACTTCATCAAGATAACAAGTTTTTGCCCAGCGAAGGAAACAGTTGACAAAACCAAAAGACAACAGACAGAATGGGAGAAGATATTTGCAAATGACAAATCAGATTAAGTATGTCTATAGAGGGGCGCCTGGGTGGCTCAGTCATTAAGCGTTAAGCATCTGCCTTCGGCTCAGGGCGGGATCCCAGAGTCCTGGGATCGAGCCCCACATCGGGCTCCTCCACTGTGAGCCTGCTTCTTCCTCTCCCACTCCCCCTGCTTGTGTTCCCTCTCTCGCTGGCTGTTTCTCTCTCTGTCAAATAAATAAATAAATAAATAAATAAATAAATAAATAAAATCTTAAAAAAAAAAAGGGGGGGATCTCTATAGAATGTATCAAACTCAACATCCAAAGAACCAATTATCCAATCAAGAAATGGGCAGAAGACAAGAGCAGACATTTCTCCAAAGACGACGTCCAAATGGCCAACAGACCCATGAAAAAAGTCTCCACGTCACCTAGCATCAAGGAAATACAAATCAACACCACAATGAGATACCACCTCACAGCAGTCAGAATGGCTACAATTAACAAGTCAGGAAAGGACAGATGTTGGCGAGGATGTGGAGAAAGGGAAACTCTCTTACAGTGTTGGTGGGAATGCAGGCTGGGGCAGCCACTCTGGAAAACAGTGTGGAGGTTCCTCAAAAATTTGAAACTAGAGCTACCCTACGACTCAGCAATTGCAGTACTGGGTATTTACCCCAAAAATACAAATGTAGTGATCCGAAGGGGTGCCTGCACCCCAACGTTTATAGCAGCAATGTCCACAATAGCCAAACTATGGAAAGAGCCCAGATGTCCATTGACAGATGAATGGATAAAGCAGATGTGGAGGATGGATAGAGAGATAGATAGGTAGCTATAGCTATAGATCTGTATCTATCTATATCTATCTGTATCTAGCTATACATCTGTATCTAGCTATATGTATCTATCTATCTGTCATCTATCTATCATGAAATACTACTCAGCCATCCTAAAAAAGAAAGAGAGAGAGAGAGAGAGAGAGAGAGAGAGAAAGAAAGAAAGAAAGAAAGAAAGAAAGAAAGAAAGAAAGAAAAGAAAGAAATCTTGCCATTTGCAATGACATGGATGGAACTAGAGGGTATTATGCTAAGTGGAATAAGTCAATCAGAGAAAGAAAATTATCATATGATCTCACTGATGTGTGTGTGTGTGTGTGTGTGTGTGTGTGTGTGTGTGTGTGTGTTTTCCATAAAGAGTTACACGTCATCCTGATGAAGGACACTGCAGAAAGTCACGGAGTTTATTTTCTGTTTTTAGTGTGTGCAAGGCTGTGTGACTCTGATCTTATGGGAGCCAGGGAGGTTTTCTTTTGTTTTCTCATCTTTATGTTTGGAAACCTCCTTTTTAGGGCTTGATTGAAAAAACTTTTTTAAAGATTTTATGTTTATGTAATCTCTACACCCAACATAGGGCTCAAACTCACAATCCCGAGTCCCGACGGAGGACGGAGCCAGCCAGCAGCCAGGCACCCCTTGATTTTTTTTTTTTTTTTAATTGAAGCAAACATGCAATGTGTGCTCAGCGCGGAAATAGAGCCCACGTGTTGAGGTTTTGTGGAGTCATTTGGACCTGGGTAAGTGTGAAGGCCCGGGAGCAGGGCCCACAAATGTTAAAAGTTGACAATTTCTTTGATCAGTATTCACTTAACAGATGATTTATTGAAAGTGCTATTCTATGGCAAACGTCCTTCTATGTTCGGGATACAGCAACAACCAGATAGCTGAAGCTCCCACCTCATGGATTTAAAGTTTCAGTTGGATGTAGAGATAGGTAGGTAGGTAGGTAGGCAGGCAGGCAGGCAGGCAGGCAAGCAAAGAGATTTAAAACATGGCATCGGGGCGCCTGGCTGGCTTGGTCGGTAGAGCGTGTGACTCTTGATCTCGAGGTGGTGAGTTCAAGCCTCACGTTGGTTGTAGAGATTACATAAACATAAAATCTTTTTTTTTTTTTTAAGATTTTATTTATTTATTCGACAGAGATAGAGACAGCCAGCGACAGAGGGAACACAAGCAGGGGGAGTGGGAGAGGAAGAAGCAGGCTCATAGCGGAGGAGCCTGATGTGGGGCTCGATCCCACAACACCGGGATCCCACCCTGAGCCGAAGGCAGACCCTTAACCGCTGTGCCACCCAGGCGTCCCAAACATAAAATCTTTAACAAAGAATAAATGATGGGGTGCCTGGGTGGCTCAATCGGTTGAGCGTGTCTGCCCTAGGCTCAGGTCATGATCCCGGAATCCTGGGATTGAGCCCCGCATCGGGCTCCCTGCTCAGCGGACAGCCTGCTTCTCCTTCTGCCCCTCACCCAGCTCGTGCTGTGCTCTCCCGCGCGCTCTCTCTCTCTCTCTCTCTCTCTCTCTCTCTCTCAAATAAATAAATAAAATCTTTTAAAAAATGAACGAACGAACGAACGAACGAACGAACGAACGAACAAAGCCACGGCATCAAAAGTGAGTGCTTGCTTGCTTGGGGGGGGGGGGGATCAAACCGGAATATCTTTAACCTGTAACATATTCTTTATCGATCCTGCTTTCACTACTTTGCCCGGATTTCATTTTCCACAAGTGACAGTCCCTCCCAAGTGGGCTTCTTTCATCGTAAGACCCGTGTTCTCCCCTTGTCCCGCAGAGAGAGAAGAGCCATGAGAGGCGAAAGTTGGGCAGATCGGTATAAATCTAGGAAATAAAATAATCGTTCCCAAGACCAGTAGCCAAAGTTCTGCTTCCGTTTAGGACCCGATGTGTTAAAAAAGCATGTATGGTCGTTGGCTTGGAGAAAGGGGAGGAGGCCGAAGTATCATCCTAAAGAACAGAGTAGGGGGAGAAACAGAAGTGAAAAGATCGAAGAACTGGTTTCCCCATCCATAGCCTTTGAAATGATTTGGTGTCTTCTCCTAAGAGAGAGCCCATTGTCCGTCCAATATTTCATACCGCTTTTCACAAAGTATCACAACACAACACAACACAACACATTGCACAATCCCGTGCCTCCAAACCGTCTACGCAATCCTAATGCGTCCTATCTGCGTTCTATTCTATCATGTGACTAGAGCATCATGTACTTCACCATTCCGCTGTTGTTTGACATTCAGGTGAATTCCAACTTCTGTTCGGGGTGCGTGGGGGGCGGTGTGTGTGTGTGTGTGTGTGTGTGTGTGTGTGTGTGTGTGCGCGTGCGCGCGCCGTATCTATTGCTGCTGTGCAGCGATCTGATCCTCAGGGTGTATCACCCTAACACCGCAATGGCTTGAAACAACATCTCTTTATCATTTCCTGGTGCTTGCCTTGGGTGGCCACGTGGTTTCTACCGGTGTACCCCGGGCTCACTCCAGCAGTGGCCTTCAGCTGGAGGGTCAACTGAGTTTGAAGGTGCAACTTGGCCACATTCCCAAGTCTGCAGTCGGTGCTGGCCGAGCACCGGGTTGCCTCTCTTGTCGATGCCTCTCATGGCCCAGTCAGCTAGACTGGCTCTCTTCCGTGAAGGTCTCGGGACGGCCTGCCAAGAGGGTCAAGCACGCTTCCGGACCACCTCTTCAGCTGTGGCTGTGCAACTAGTAAAATTTCACTTCTAGTCTATTCTTTTGGTCAAGACAAGTCCCAAGACCCAGTCCAAAACCAGGGGACAGAGCAATCGAGCCTACCTCCAGATAGCAGGAGCATCGAAGGCACATGACGTGAGGGTGCACACGTGCCAGGAGGTAAGGGAGGTACGGTTGTCAGTCTCCCACGAGGGATTCCTAAACCCTATGCCACGACGCACATTTTTGTAAAAGTAAGCTTGACGTGTTAGCGTCTAAAACATGATTTCCTTTGAATCGACCCCTAGAATTGGATTCGTCCAAAAGAAGGGGAAGATGCGTTTTTCAGGCTCTTGATACCAAAGCTCTTGACTTCCAGAATGGACTTGGATGACCCTTCACCATCTCTGCTTTGTAAGACAGTGCAAATTTAATTGGCCAACCCCGCATGAAAAGGTTGTCGATCACGTTCCCGTCCGAATTCAAATTCAAGGCAGGATTCCTTTTTAAAGGCACAGAGCAGCCAGCTCCGTGGCAAGGAGCCAGAATTCTCCGGGTGGATCTCAGATCCACCGAATCCCACAAACCCCGTGTGACGTGAATGTACGAATTCGTGGAGGTTTCCCTCCCGATGGCTAAGAAGATGCTTTCACATCAGTGATGACAAAACGCAAACCCACAAAACCCCGATAGATGGGCACGGTCTTCCCTAAAGGGTCCCTTATTTCATGGAATCCAATTCTTCCACCTTGCAGTCTGCATTCACGGCTTCTATTTTCCGAGAGGCCGACACTCTTTCTCTGCAGACATGTCACAAGATCGGCAGGATACGGTCTTCCGTGCGTCGGGCACACCAAAAGCTGTTGGGAAGGCCCCTGCCATCGGAATGTATTCGGCACGGATGCTAAGGAAGACTTTGAAACCGATCTAGTCCGGTTCCGTCCTTCAGTCCTCTTGGGGGCAGAGCTTCCGTGTTCCATGCCCCCTCTCCAGGAACGCCACTCTCCCCACAATTTCAGGTGTCCAGGCAACCCGGAAACTCTCGAGCTAGGTGAGTTCTTCTGGGAAGGGGCGGGGGGGGGGTTGGGGGGGAAAGGGTGGGCAGTGCCGACGTTTGGAAACATTGAAGGGCACCCGAGGCGAGGCTATGGCCAAACCGAGTCCGTGCACAGGTACGTAAGGCGGGGGTGGGGGGGCGGGGGTGGGGATGGGGGGGTGGTGGGGTGGGGCACGAAACCTGTGCTCTCCGTAGGTTACGAAAAGCTCAGGGGCACCTGGCTGGCTCTCTGTAGAGCGCGCTGACTCTTGATCTCAGAGTCCTGAGTTCGAGCCCCACGTTGGGTGTAGAGTTTACGTGAACCAGCAGCAGCAGCAGCAGCAGCAGCAGCAGCAGCAGCAGCAGCAGCAGCACCACCACCACCACCACCACCACCACCACCACCACCACCACCAAAAATGATAATAATGAAAAGCTCGAAAAGCCCCACGGCCCCTGGCAGGATGTCTATGGCAAGCCACACCTCCACGACAAATAGCTTTCCACAGTGACGGCGACGGATGGCGGAAGGACAGAGGCAGCACCCTACCCCAAACCTCACAGCCTGCCTCCTTTCCGGCCAGATGTGCAGCATCTGGGAACGGCTTTGAAACCTTCCCAGTCAACGGCTTGGGCCCGCCTGTCGGGAAAAGCGCTCTGCTGTTCATTTCACTCCTGGACGAGCCTAGGAAGATGAAGCGGCGGTAGCTCTCCGTGGGGGGGGGGGGGGGGCGCCACGCGATCCAACACACACGACCACAGCCACTGAGGAGCATGAGATCTGTATGGCCTCGAGGGGTACAGGATAGCCCGTGAATCCTTTTCCAAGGAAGAAGGCGGCAACGTGAGAGCGTGCAAAACACTTTCTCACAGCATCTGCTGATGGTGCTAGGACTTCTGTCCCCGGAGAGGATACTATTTTTCCACCGCTTCCAGTTTTAAGAGAAAGGGTCAGGGGAAAATCATTCAGTCGTTCCACTCATCTTCATGGCTCATCGTGGAAAACGAAGACGCCGTACAAAGGAGCAAAGCGCGGATCCATGCAAACACATGGGTGAGCCCCCCCAAAACATGACGCTAAGTGAAAGGAACCAGACAGCCAGGGTGACATAATGCCTTGGGATCCCATGGGTAGGAAAGAGCCAGACGGAATAGCCCAATCCTAGAGGGAGGGAGCAAACAGATCAGAGGCTGTTGGGGGAGAATGGTGAAGAGAGCCGGGGTGAGGGTCAGGGTGAGGTTGAGGGTGGGGGGGGGGGAGGCGCGGACGGGAAGGGGGAGGGGTGGGGGGTGTCTCTTTTTGAGGTGACGGAAATGTTCTGGAAATGGCGGTGCGGGTCGTGCAGCTTTGTGAGTAACCTTTAAAAAAAATAAAAAAGGCCACCGAACCGTACACTTTCAAGAGGATGTGAATCATGGCGTGCGAATTGTATCTCCACTTTGAAAATGTGTGAGGAAAAAAATGTAGCAGATGCAGGTTGGTAGGTTGGTAGGTAGGTAGGTAGGTGGGTGGGTGGGTGGGTGGGTGGGTGGGTAGGTAGGTAGGTAGGTGAACGGGCCGGTGGTGGACCGATGTTCGTTCGTTCGTTCGTTCGTTCGGTCCCTCCCTCCCTCCCTCCATCCATCCATCCATCCATCCATCCATCCATCCGGTCCGTGCGTCCACGAAGATCTGCATCAAAAGGTGTGGGAAGGGGGAGGTCGGGTTCTTGTTCTGAGTGGTTTTATTTGTTCCCCAAACTAATCACCTCTGTGGAGATAAACAAAGATCACCCACATGAGAACAGGAATCACCTGTTGAGGTCAACAGAGTCTGTGGGCGGTTATCACCACCTGGGTCTGGCAGAGACTCGAAGCAAACGCAGGCCAGGCGGAGGAGTGGAAAAGCTTTCTGGTGGCAAAGGGGGAAGGTCCAGTGAGAGGTTGTTGCGGTGGGCGGGGGGAGCAGGACGGGAGCTGACTAGAAGAGGGGTGTCCTGGGTCATTTCGGGGAAAGAGAAACTTGATTTCCGTCCGTGGGTCCATCGATCTCATTCTCTGGATCT
>NW_026623073.1:97500-120000 GCF_023065955.2 Ursus arctos | reverse complement strand
GGGCGGATCGGGGGCACGACGTGCCTTCAGCCATCTGGTCGAGGCGGGCACGGAGGGGGTGGGTCGGCGGTGACGGGGAGGGGGCGCAGGGCGGGCGAGGGCCGGGAGCGCGTGGGGGGAGTGGTTCGGGGGAAGGGCGCGCGCCAACGAAGACGCGAACCGGGCCACCGGGTAAACGTGCACGGGATCCCACCGCCACCAGCATGAGAGCGGTCCCGCGACGCCCGGGACGCCGGCCGGCCTCAGCACCCTTGGCGGGCCCCCCCCCCCGCGAACCAGGCCCCACCACGGCTGGGACCCAAAAACCCCACGTGACCCCCGCCGCAGGGGCCCAGCAGAACCTCCGTCCATCCGTCTGGTCCATCCCGGAGTCACGACCCAGGGGAAGCAACCCCCAGGCGAGAGCGGCCCGACCCGTGCCCGCACGCCACCCCCGGCGGCAACTCGGGACGGGAGCGGGCGGGAGACAGCCGCTCGCACGGCACGGGGAAGCGGGACGCGCGGGGGCGCCCCACCCCTCGGGAGACACAGCACCGCGAGGGAGTGGCCGCACGCGCACTCGCACGCACGCGGGAGCCCCGCGCGCCGGACGCCGGCCAGGCCCAGCGGGATCCTCCCCCGACTCGGAGGGGGGAGGCGCAGGCCGCGGTAGGCAAAGAGCGGCGCTCGGCCCCGCCGCGGGGCCGGCAGACCCCTCACGGAGAGGGGGCTCTGCCCAACACGCAACGGTAGTCACCCCGCATCGGTGGCCACTACGCGCAGAGGAGGGGCGGCAGCTGGGGGGTTCCGGTACCCCAAGGCACCCTCTCGGATCGCTAGAGAAGGCTTTCTCACCGAGGGCGCATCGCCCCCACCCATTCGTCCCCCGACCGGGCCCCGCTAAACGGCTCTCCAAAGGCCGCCAAGGGCTCGGGGGGCGGGGGTAGGTCTGCGGCAAGGGGCAGGCACAGGGCAATCCTGAGCGCTCACGGCTGGGGCCCAACCAGGAGACCGTCCTTGCCCCGCCACGCACACCATGCTCGCGTCACCGCCCGGAAAGAGCTCCGTGCCTCCGGCGAGGCCACGAGAGGCGGAGACGGACGTGGCATGCTGGGGCGAAGAAACGGCACCCCTCGGCTGGCCAAGCGCCACAGCGCTGGCTCGGCCCGCCGCGATCGCTCACACACCCCGCCACGTCCAGGCCCCCCCAGCACGGCATGCGCCAGGGGGACGACGAGGCGCCCGCATCCCCATGGGGGGGGCAGGTGGTCCTCCCTTACCGACTCCACCACCCGCTCCTCGGACTACGCCACCAACAGCGGTGGCCCGAGGGGGTCGCTGGGAACAGGAAACGACGCCACCGCTCGGCCTCGGGCACCTGAGACAACCTGGAGCGCTCCAGGGGCACCACGGAGGGCCAGGCGCAACGCGCTCAGCACGCCCAGGCGGTGAGCAGCGCGGCGTCGGGACGGCCCTCCCCATGGCAGGGAGAGCCGCTCACCACACGAAGCCAAGAAAGGCAAGCGAGAGTGTCCGCTGCGTCAGAGGACCCCGGTCCCACGGACACCAGGAGGCCGAACGTGGGAGGGCGGGGTCGGGCCGGAGTCCACACCCCCCCCGCGCCCTCCCCGCACCGCCACAGCAGGCGGAGGAGGAGGAGGAGCGCGAAGGGCCCGCGGGCAGAACGAGAAGAGCGGTCCCATTCGCCATGAATGTCCGTCCCTCGTCTGACGCGGCTTAGGCCCGGCCCGGGAGAGCACGAGATCACCACATCGATCGGCAGAATGTGCCCAGGGAGGTCCCGAGGGGGGGAAAGCCCGGCGAGGACAGCAACCAGAGGGACCTGCTTTCAGCCTCGCCAGCACCCCTCGACCCCAGGGCGAGAGCAGCCGGACAACCCAAGGAAGGAGGACGCCTGACACGTGGCACGGAGCCTTGCGGGACAAGGGTTGTCACGACCGCAGCCAGGTGCCCGCAGTGGGGAGCGCACGGGGTAAAGCACCCACGCCGCCTGCCCACACCGCCCTCGGGTGCTGGAGACCGGAGGCGGCACCACGGCCTGGACCATCTGGAGGCACCCGAGCCGGCGCACAGGCCCACGCGGACGGCTCAAGTAAGCGAGGGCACAGCCGGGCTTGGCACCATGGTCAAGCCCAGAGGTCCCCCCCGCCCCGCACACGCCCAGAGGTCCCCATCTCTAAGGCGACAGTCGCCAAAGCACAGCGTGTCAGCACCTACCTGGCAACAAAAAGTGCTCATTTCAGGTGACAAAATCACCACGCCGACTGCCGGGGCCTAGACACAAGTCACCGGGACCTCCTGGGACCGTAGCCAGGCCACCGGCCCCAAGCACCGTTCCATCAGCCCCGGCCCCTGGAGCCCCCAGGGCCATCTGGTCGACCCCGGGAGCGTGGCGGCAGCCGGGACCGACGGGGGACTCGCGGGAGGTGGAGCGGGCCGGGTAGGCCCTCCCCCAGTCCGCCTGTCGTCCCCACGTCAGGACTTAGAAAAATCACCAAAGTCCTGCGGAGGCACCTGTGGACGCCCTGCTCCCCGGCCCTCAGGACGGCCCCACGCCTGTCCCATGCCGGTCCCATGCCGGTCCCCGACTCCCAGTTGGGACTGGGGGGGGGAGGGGGCGATACCACGGAGGCGTCCCCGACGGCCGGACCGCAATGGGAATCGCGGCCGGGCCCCTGGGGCGCCATATCCGTGCCTCCCCTCGCGACCCGATCCGGTCCGGTCCGTTCCGGTCCCCTCCGGTCCCCACCTCCGCAGCGGGCCTCGGAAAGCTTGGTAAGAAAATCGGGTCAGACGACCGGAACCCCACGCGTGCCCCGTGGCCGGGCCCGTCACGCCATCCACGGGCTTCCTCTCAAGGCTCGAGCGCGACACGGGAGAAAACCGCGCGACACGGAAGGCCCGACGACCGACCGGAGCCACCGGCCGGATGGCGTCCGGGCGCCGGACACACCCGCTCCCATTCCCCCACGGGCCGAGGAGGGGACACCGGTGGGTGCTGGTCGACCCGTCCAGGCGACCCCCACACCCTTCTCAGGGAGCGAGGCGGTGGCGGCGTCACACCCTCACAAGCCTGGAGGTTCAATCTCCCGCGAGCCGATCGCGCGCCGACACCCCAGAGAGAGCGGGACAATCACGCTAGTGTCACCGGCTTCCTGGAACTCCGGCTTGGGGACCGCAGCCAAATGCCATCCCTTACTGACATCGGCGACGCTCTGGCAGGGTGACGCTATATAAAAGCGGCCGCCAGGTGGCGCCCGACAACCGGCGCAAAGGACACCGAGACAGATCCAGATCGCGGGCCCGTGAAGGCGCACAGCCGGCCGCCCGGCCACCCGATCTTGTCCCGGCCCCACCTCGGAGGGGCGGGCAGAGGGTGTGGGGCGCGCGGACCCGGGGCGTCGGCCTCGGGAGCCCCCGACCAGCGCGGCACGGCTGCAGCACCCCAGGGCAGACCGGGAAAACGTGTCTGGGCCGCTCCAGCCGGAAAGGGAGCCGGCTGGCCACGGGACACGCGCGTACGCATGCGCTCACGCCCACGCACGCACGCCCACGCACGCACGCACGACCCCGCCGGAAGCGGACGTGGGCGGAAAATTCCCCAAAGGGGCGCGCGTGGGTGGCTCAGTCGCTAAGCGTCTGCCTTCAGCTCGGGTCACGATCCCAGGGTCCTGGTTTCCAGCTCCCCGTCGGGCTCCCTGCTCACCGGGAAGCCTACTTCTCCCTCTCCCGCTCCCCCTGCTTGTGTTCCCTCTCTCGCTGTCTGTCTGTCTGCCTGTCTGCCTGTCTGCCTGCCTGCCTGTCTGTCTGTCTCTCTCTCTCTCTCTCTCTCTCTCTCTCTCTCTGTGAAATAAATAAATAAAATCTTAAAAAAATAAAATAAAATTCCCCGCAGACACCGGCAGGCCCCAGAGGCCCGGCCGGCATTACGCGGGCTTCCCACAGCGGCACACGGGCGGTGCCCTGGGCCTCTGGGAGGACTTAAGACAAATTTCGGGGGGCAGGCAGGGAACGGAAAACAGAGACCGTGTGAGTACTCCTAGAACAACAACGGTTGAACCATTTTTCTTCTATCATTTCAAGGGGAGGAAGTCTCTCTCAAGCATACGAAGAAAGCTCAGGAGGGCAGAAAGGGGGTGATTGACACACGCCCCCAGAAAGGTGCACACTGAATCCCTCTCTGCGTGTACCACGATGACATCCAAGGACAACAAACAGGCATGGGGGAACATCCGTGCAAAGGCAGGTGTGGCGATAAGAATATCGGTTTCCCCCGAAACCGCCTGGGTGGCTCAGTCGTTGAGCGTCTGCCTTCGGCTCAGGGCATGATCCGGGCGTTCTGGGATTGAGCCCCGCATCAGGCTCCTCCGATGGCAGCCTGCTTCTTCCTCTCCCACTCCCCCTGCTTGTGTTCCCTCCCTCTCTCACTGGCTGTCTCTCTCTCTCTGTCAAATAAATAAATCAACCAGTATTTAAATATATATATATATATATAATATTATATATTAATATATTTATATTTAACGTTTTTATTAAATACATTTAATATGTTTAAATATATTATATATTTATTTTATTGTATATTTATTATATTTTTATTTATATAATATATAAATAAATAATATATTTATTATATATAAATATATATTATATATTTATTAAATATATTTAATATATTTAATATTATATATATATTATACACACACACACACACACACACACACATATATCTCGGTTTCAGCATCTGTGACCATAACCCGGAAACACACGGTGGGGGGGGGCGGGGGGGGAGGAGGAGGCGCGGAATGGGGAGGAAGGGAGTTAAAATAGCCATTCACTAAACAAATCCAGCTCCGGGACATCCGCGCATTCCAACACTAGGACACGGGGGGGGGGGGGGGGGGGGGGCGGGGGGGGGTAAGAGAGGAAGGGAGGGTGGGTGGTGCTTGAGAAGAGGTAAATAATTGATGATGAAATGTTCCATGATATTAAGGAGAAAAGAAAAACCAGGCGTAGCACTTCCTCTGGCGTGTAAAGGAAAAAAAGTTTTTTGTTTCTTTTTTTTTCTTCCTTTTTTCGTCTTTCAAGTACACGTATTTCAGGGCACCTGACTGGCTCTGTCGGAGGAGGACCGGGTGACTCTTGATCCGCAGGGCTCGTGAGTTCCAGCACCACGCTGGATGGGCATAGAGATTACTTAAAATTAGAAAGCTTTAAAAAACAAACACACAAACCACAGACGCGGAGCAGCATTAAGCATCCAAGACATACACCTGTCTTGGGGCGCCTGGGTGGTGCAGTCGGTTGGTTGGGCAGCTGCCTTTGGCTCGGGTCATAGCCCCAAGGTCCTGGAACAGAGCCCCCCATCACGCTCCCTGCTCAGTGGGGAGTCTGCTTCTCTCCCTCCCTCTGCCGATCCCCCTGCTTGTGCTCTCTCACTCACGCCCTCTTTCTCAAATAAATAAAAATCTTTATTATGGAAAGAAAAAAAAAAGATAAACACCTGTAAACAGGAAGTAGTCAGAGGAAAACATCCACAGTAGCAGAGGATGCGACATTAGAGGGCAGCAGAGCAGCATCCTAGCCAGGTGCTATGGCGCTTTACTGCTTTCTGTGCCCCGTAGGGACCTTTAAAAAAACCTCACCCTCCTATCCAGGGAGGAGAGGGCAGAAGCAACCTCCAGCAAGACTTCCTTTGATTAAAGGGAACTCTTATTACATTCACCTTCACCATTTGAACATGGGCTTTTAATGGTTTCCTTTCCAAGCCTTTCTCTTTGCCTTCTTCTTACCTGTGTGAATCCCTGATCCCACAGTCACAACATCCCCCCCCCCCCCCGCCACCACCAGAACACACACACACACACACACACACACACACACACACACACACACACGGATGAAAACTGTTCTCTGTACACCATACATCCTGAGCACTGCGAAAGTAAATGAGGAAACGCGGACAAGAGAGAAATCAAGCAAATACCGTAACTCTGAAGGCTGGACATCTACTGAGTTGAGAGAACTGACCAAACATCAGAAACTTGAAATGAAGGTTTTCCTTTAAAGTTGATTCTTCCTTAGTGGGCTAAACTACCTACGTTCTTTACCGGTATTTCCTCAACTCAAGAGTGCGGCGATCCAAAGGCGGTTTCGCGGTAAAAAGTTTGTGGGTGCCGTCTTGACATTTGCTTTGCACGTACACATATTTCAGGGCACCAGGCTGGCTCGGTCAGTCGGAGGACCACGCGACTGCGACTCTTGATCTGCAGGGGTTGTGAGTTCCAGCACCACACTGGATGGGTGTGGAGATTACATAAACAAGCGGATGGGCAAAAGGAATTAAAATCGCTACGGTGATTTCAAACAAAACAAGTGAAAACAAAACAAAACTCGGAAATAAAGTCGCCCCTGGCTTAATGCTTATTTCTAGACGCGACGACAGAGACCTGTGAGGTTGCCAGACAAAGAGCTATCACGGAACAGATACCCAAACAGATACGCCCAAGCCCAACAGAGGTTTGACAAATGCTCAAAGGCCACTCGAAGGAGGAAAGATGGCCCACCTCCCCGTGACATCAGAGGACGGTAATCAGACATCCACAGACCAAGCACGCAGGCAGGCAGGCAGACAAAGGAACAAGAAAGCTGGGGCGCCCGGGTGGCTCAGTCGGTTAAGCGTCTGCCTTCGGCTCAGGTCATGATCGAAGGGTCCTGGGATCAAGCCCCCCCATCGGGGGCTCCCTGCTCACCAGGGAGTCTGCTTCTCTCTCTCTCTCTCTCTCTCTCTCTCTCTCTCTCTCTCTCTCACACACACACACACACACACACACCCTCCTCCCCGCTTGTCCCCCCCCGCCAAAAAATTGTTTAAATTAAAGAAAGAAGGAAAGCAAGCAAGCAAGCTTTGACCTAAACAGCCACACTTCACCCCTCACACAAATGTGAACTCAAAATGGATCACACACTGCCATGGGAAACATAAAACTGGAACACACCGGGGGGGGGGGGGGAGCTCTAAGAGAAAAATTGAGGAACTAGGGCCAGGCAAAGAGAGTTTAAGACTTGACACCAGAGGCATGATCCATGAAAAAGACACGGAGAGGTGGGAAGTCATCAAAATTAAAAACCTAGGCTCTGTGAAACACCCTCTCAAGAGGGCCAAGTGACAAAGGACACGCAGAGGCCTGGGGGATTTGGGGGGGGGGGGGCTTGTGGCTCAGAGAGAAACAAAATGAGGAAACGCTCCCAGAGGTTGGATCAGGGTCACCAGGTGAACAGCGGTACAATCCGTTCAGATAGGAGGTCTGGCGCACGGCCAAGGCAAGGAAGAAGACCAAGATTTTAGGGTTAGGTCCCCTTGAATAGGTCGTGTCCACGAGGCTACCGAGTCAGAAAATCAGCTAGGCAGTTTTATCTCTAATTCCGAATGGACATGAAGTCTGGGGTTTATAAGCAGAAAGTCCATAAGCGATCACCCAGAGGCGATTAAACACAGAGAAACACCGTAGCAACAATAGACTCTGTAGGGCCCAGGGTCGAACTAGGGCCAGCGGGGTGGGGGTGGGGGTGGGGGTGGGGTGGGGGTGGGGGGGACACTTCACATTTTAACACCCAGCCTAAGGAGCCCATGCTGAAGAACACTGCCGCTGCAGAGGAGGACCGTCAGGAACGGTAGGAACGACAGGAGCAAGACACCGCCAGCTGTCAGGAACTACAGAGGGGATGAGAGATTCCCGAGGAACAAGGACCAATGAGCCACTTACCCAGACTGCCCTCAAGGAAACCAGAACATGTCACCCCTGAAAGGTGCCTCATCGGTACATGGCTTACTTTGAATTCAACTCACTGGAGACACAGCAGCTGCAGGAAGGATATTCCGACCCTTCTTTTCTTCGTGAGAGCAAGAGGTCGAACTCCCGTGTGAAAGGTACCTGCCCTGGAACCAGGAAGAAGACAGACATTCTTCATCACCAGAGACAAGGGGAGGGGACCGGGAGAATTAGGGTCTGAACAATCCACGTCAATAAACCCTCTTCGACCACCCCCTGTCTTCCCGGGGACGTCTCTCACCGCGGCCTACCGACCTGCCTGCCCCTTGCCCGAACCCCTTTGTCTTCTCCATTCTTCACAAGTTGGCTGATGCCTTGTCTTTACTCTCCTGCCCCGTCCATGTAAACACCCACTAACCGTCGTATGCCCTTCTCCCGTGAATCTCTTGTGTCGGTCGCCATCCTAGGCCCAGCCAGAGACCCCCAAGAGGGTAGAGGAGACTCTCTCCTTCCCCGCCCCTCCCCCCCCCCCCACCGCGGGGCCTAGACTGTCCAACTGGAATGTCGGTGTCGGACTTGATGAGGAGAGCGAAGGCAAGAGAAATGAAGCGACAATGAGGTCTCCTTACAACTTGCAGCCCGCCGATAAATCCCTGAGACATACAGGGTGTAACAGCCCTACAACTCTCTCAAGGATTTTTTTTTTTTTTTTAACGTTTTACCGATGAGGATTTGCTGTAGTCAGTGTCACTTCACTCTCATAACCACAGACGCCCAGAATATGCTAACACCCCTCTATCAACCTGTGGCCCACTGACACACATCTAAAGGGCCTCATGACTCCCGCTTTGCTAAAACAGTAGGGACCGACCTTACCTTGACAAGAGCTAGCCCTGCAAGGTCTCGGAGACCTTGCTCTCAGTATACACAAATTCCTTAGAGACTTACCTTAGCCCTAACCCCCACTCACTAGAAACTGTATCACCAGTTAACGCCTCACAGTCCCAGTGCGGCTCTTTCCGCCCACAGATCCCGTCCCCATGCTATAATAAAAGCACCTGGTTGCACCAGAAACATCTCAAGAATTCTTTCTTGACCGCGTGCTTGGCAGCTCCACATCAGGTCTGCTTGTCTGTCTGTTCTTGTGTTTGTCCCTTCATGCGTGTGTGTGTGTGTGTGTGTGTGTGTGTGTGTGTACACGTGTGTACGTATCTGTCCGTCTGTCTAGTGGGGCTTTATTTATTTCTTTAGAGCGATTTGGGGTTCACTGCAAAACTGACTGGCGAATACGGACGGTACCCATATGCCACCTGCTCTGCCATCGCTCACTGCTCCCCGCCCCACCACCCAACATGCAGAGGCGCAGGTGTGCTCCCTCAGAGCTTCCCACTCCCCCATCTGTGCCAGAGCCGGTGTGTTGATTACAATGGATGAATCTACACTGAGGCATCATCATCACCCATTCAGAGTCCAGAGTTTACGCTAGGGTTCACTCTTGGTGTTGTCCATTCTATGGGTTTTGACAAAGGTATCTTACCATCATAGTAGCACACTCAGTAGTTCCACTGCCTTAAAAATCCTCTGTGTTCTGCCTGTTCATCACCCCCCCCCCACACCCCCAACCCCGCCAAAACCCCTGGCAGCCTACAGATCTTTTTTTTTTTTTCTTCCCTCCCTCCCTCCCTTCATCTTTCTTATTACTAGTGTGGATATCATTCGTTTATTATAAAAAAGAGACACGGAAATTATTTACGTAATGCAGGACTGCACAACTTCAGTGGACTGGGTAGTTTCACATGACGCCGTTTCAATAATGATTTATTTCAGGCTACATCTTTTCTGAGAATGTCACAATCCATGTCACCTACAACTACTTCGATGCCTCCATACTCTGGGAGAAGAAATTTCTCGCCAACTTGCATGCCAACTGGTTGAGTCTCTCCACCCTTTTCCTTTAGAGCCTCATCCAATAGCTACTCCTGTTGCTTGCAGTCCTTGTCCTGGAGATTTTTATGGGAGCACAATGCCTCCTTTGGTTACAATGTTGGCTGCACTCCTTTGACCTAAAACCTGGTCAAAGAGGGGGAGAAACCCTCTCTAAACGCCTGTCCGGCCATGACGCTGTCCGCTGCAGTTTGTACTCTGCTCTCCAGCCTACTGATTTCAGTTCTGTCTCCTCCACAATGTCACATTTAGTGGGAACCGTGAGTTATGTTCACCATCTCAGATTGGCTTCTCTCAGTCAGGAATACACATGTACGGTTCCCCCACCTGGCTCCCCACAGCTACCCATAGTTCCATAGCTCGCTCATTTCTTTCCAACGCCCCCGAAAAACATTCCATGGCCTGGATGTACCCCAGTCTACATATCCATTGACCTCCTGAGGGACTTCTTGGTTGCCTCCAAGGTCAGGCAGTTATGAATGAAGCTACCGTGAACGTCTGTGTGCAGGTTTCTGTGCAGACGTCAGTTTTCAACTCATTTGGGCCGTTGATAAATACCAAGGAGTGGGATTGCTGGGTCGTACGGTAAGAGTGTGTTTAGCTTGGAAAGGCATCGCCCATATTTGTGGCATTTTTTGGATGATAGCTGAGAGCAGGGCAGCACACTGAAGGAACAAGGTCATGAAGGAGGTAGAATTCAAAGATGCTGGAAAGGAAGATGTCACCAAGGCACGACCTTTACCTCCATCCTCGTAGGGTTTGTGGCTGACCCTGAGGATGACATTGACATGAGACAGATGACCAGGAAAAGGAGCATACAAATTTGTTTCCTACAAGTGTCACATGACAAAGCCCTCCTGAGGAAACGAAGATCCTGAGAAGGAGCAAACCCTAAATGCTTGTATATTGGGTTGAACAAGGAGAGGCGATTGTGGGAGGGTAACTCAACAATGTGGCGAGGCTATAGGAACGTTAAGGATGTAAAACAAAACAAAACAAACAAAAAAGCAAGATCTGTTTGTCCAGAATTCTCATTCTCATTCTGAACTTCCTGTCCTTGAAGATCAGAATGTTACTCACGGGGCACCTGGGTGGCTCAGTCTGTTAAGGTTAAGTGGCTGCCTTCAGCTGAAGTCAGATCTCTCAATCCCGGCATCCTGGGATTGAGCCCTGCCTTGGCCTCTTTGCTCAGCGGGGAGTCTGCCTCTCCCTCTCCCTCTGTCTTTCCCCCCCTACTCATGCGTGGGCTCTCGCTCACCCTCCCTCCCTCCCTCCCTCCCTCCCTCTCTCTCAAATAAATAAAATCTTTTTAAAAACTTTTAAAAAAAGAATGTCTCTCACTCCCCTTCTGGCATAGGGAAGACATCTTCCAGGGGGATGGGTGGGGGAAGCTTCTGGGGAGAAAAGGGGGAGAGTCAGGTACCCTCCTTGCACCTGCGGGGCGGGGGGGGGGGGGGGGGTTGGGTTGGGTGTGTGTGTGTCTGCTGCTGCCGCCGCTGCTGCTTTGTAGAAGTGTCTACAGTTCAAAACAGTACTCTGGTTTCCTTTATATCTAAAGCTTATCTCGGGTTTGGGGTTTGGGTTTGGACAGGAGGAGGGAGGGCCACATTTTCTTCTGACAGAGTGGAGAAAGAGAAGAGGGGTGCGGGCTTGTGCATATTCTTTTCCATCTTGGGGTGAGCGGAGGATTCAGATTCAGCTCTTGCCAGATGAGATCTAATTTCTCCATAAACAATCAGGCAAAATATCAGGCAAACAGAGGGCGAGTAAGCGTTAGAAGACCATGGACAAGATGGGTTCCAAAGCAATGATTTCATCAGAGGAACGTGAATGCCAAAGATTTCCAGGGACCATGTTTATGGATGACTTGGTGTGTAGGTCATTTCAAATTTACAGTGCTACCATCCATCCGGTCACTTCAGCATACTGTCTCCAGCTCACACGAGCAGTGTAGTCGTGCAAATATAATATGGGGCTCATCCAGGGATGGGATTGTGCCAGAGAAAGGGAGACAGCAGCATGTAATTGAGCCTAAGGAGTGTCCAAGAGAGTGACTCTCTAAAGTACATCGAGGCAGAAGGAGACCGGCTGGATTTTTTGTTTGCTTGCTAGGTGTTTGTGGCAATGGGGTGGATGTGGGTGGGTGTTGTTTATTTTCTGGACAAGGTGAAGGGACCCTTCAAGTGGAAGTATTTGCACAAGGGGTCTTGCAGGATGGGAGGGTGCAGCTCAGTCCCTTTACCAAGAAAAAAGGAGAATCAGACCTTTTAAGAACTAGGCAAGGAGAGGAGTCTAGCTTTGGTTATTGCAGCACCCAGGCACCTCGGCAGAAACAACAGAAGGTTCCCAAAAGGAACCGAGTTGCAGGAATCAGCGTGAGCAGGCCCCATCACCCTCAGCTCTCAGCTCTCAGCCCTCAGCCCTCAGCCACCTCCCCACCGGGGCAGGAGGCGTCTATAATCCAGTCTGAGCTCCAGATCTGGGTCCCGCCCCCCCTCACCCCCACCCACCTACAGGGCTCCCCTGCCCTCTTCTCAGCCAGAGACACATATGGGAGGGTGGTCCCAGAACAAATCTCCCCACATCCACAGAAATCTTGCCAGCACTTTGACCACTTGGCCTTGAGACACCAACTCATCTGTACCCGTGCATGATTTTTTCCTTGGACCAGGGGCCTAGTTCACCACTTAGGACGAACAGCAAATCCCCGCTTCCCCCCCTCCCCACCCTCCCCGCAGCCTATGGTTCCCAATTCGACCGGACAACATCAGTTGGGGGGGCGGGGATGGGGGAGCAGCTGAAGGGAGGGTCAGGGTGATCCATTCTAATGGGCCTCATTCAATCGTATCATTCAAATGCAGAAAGCTTTCTGTTAAAGTCAGAGCCTGGGGCTTCTCTCCACTGAATGGCTTTCCCAAACTTCCCCAACCCTTAGGCTGCAGCTTGCAAACTTCTGGGAAGAAAGGGAGGGAGGGAGGGAGGGAGGGAGGGAGGGAGGGAGGGAGGGAGGAGGGTAAGGGGAAAAAGGGGAAAGAGGATGTCCGAAGAGTTCACCTCATCTGGGTGTCAGTCCTTCATTCCATTTCTATGAAACATGGACAGAGGCCTGCCTTCTGTCACTGCCTCAAGCTGAAGTAAGGTGCAGTAGAGGCTTTGGAATGGAAGGGTCTGATACAGTGCAGGTCGCAACTTTTGGTCCCTTGTGTTATTGGAGGGGGTCTCAGAGATAGTTCCTTATCTGAGAACTTGGATATTTTTCTACATGGTTTCATTGATTTTATCCCCAAGTATACTCTATGGAATAGTAACAGCATAGCATGACCCAACTGTCTCATTCTGTCTCAGATTGATCTGATCCGGCGGGCCTCGTGGGCCTCGGAGAGTACAGACCGGTAAATTAGCCTGAGCCCCTCCCCCCCAGGACGGGGGCGGGGGGGGGGGGGGCAAAGGTCGTGGTGGTTAAGGGCTTCTTGTAGCCAAGTAGCTTAGTGTTTGGTTTTACCTCTATGGGTTCTTTTTTTTTTTTTTCCTTTACATATCTTTATTAAGTAATCTCTACACCCAACGTGGGGCTCGAAGTCACAACCCCGAGATCAAGAGTCGCATGTTCTACTGACTGAGCCAGCCAGGTGCCCCTATTTATATGGGTTCTTATTTCCAAACAGGAGTTAATAGAGGTGCCGCAAGCGGAGTTAACTATCACAGACTCGGCCTCATTCAGCAAGCAATCCGGTAGTTCATAAGAGGCATTTCTATGGAAACAAAAGGAAAACACTGGTTAATGGTTGGAACAAGGGATAAACCCAGTGTCTAAGTCCAGAGTACTACCGGTGAGAAGGTCTCTAGGATGTCAGGCTTGAAGCATCCTCAGATAGAGTGAGGGTGGGCAGGGGCAATCTGACGAATTTTTCTGGTGTGTAGTTCAAATGTCTCATTTTGAGTGGCCCATAGAGCAACAGGCACAAAGATTGTCTATGTACGAGCTATTGTTGCCATTTCCCTGAAATTTATTTCAAGTTGACCAGCTTTCACTTGCCACACTTCAGGAAAAAGGGCACTTTCAGTTCTTAATGATTGTAAGGTAAGAGAATGGGAGAATGTTGGAAACCTTAGTTTGAACAGTCATAGTCAGAGACTCAAGGAAACCCGAAGGATTCAGGATCCAGTCCAGGTTTATAGGCAAACAACATATGTTCAAAGATAATTCATCAGAACTAGCACCTAACACCTACAAAAGTGTGTTATTGAAATACAGTCTTTCTCCCTAAAGTCACCTTCATTCCTGTCAAAGATAGCCAAATGAAGATTAATTTGTTTGTAAAACAAGCCCAGTTTTTAACAAACATGGCCTAATCATCTACGTAAGCACAGCAAAAATAGCAATTGACCAAATCATATATAAGGTTCTTTCTTTCTTTCTTTCTTTCTTTCTTTCTTTCTTTCTTTCTTTCTTTCTTTCTTTCTTTCTTTCTTTCTTTCTTTCTTTCTTTCTTTCTTTCTTTCCTCTTTTAAATCTGCTTTGATGTAGCTTTTTATAAGGAATTTTAGATTGAACCTTTAACTGCCTTTTTAAAGCCAAGAGCCAAGCCAAGTATTTCCCATCGGATTTGTCTGCAAGACCTGTAGGTTGAGGTCGATTTCTCTCATCTTGAGGTCCTCCAAATTTCCTGAAGTTCCTGCATCTGTCAGGAGGTGGCATTCTTTACTCACCTGGTAAGACTGAGGAGAACACTGTAAGTAAGGTATCAGGCCAACATTTCCAAGGGGCTTTATTGGCTCCATAAAATCGATCTTTCTTAAAGCTGTCTCATCATATCTGAGTCTATGCTTTGTGTCTCTGAAAGATGACTTTCCAGGGGCACCTGGCTGGCTCAGTCGGTAGAGAGCACGACTCTCTCTCTCTCTCTCTCTCTCTCTCTCTCTCTTTTTCCCTTCATTTTTTTAAAGGTTTTATTTATTTGACAGAGAGAGACAGAGAGAGAGAGAGACAGTGAGAGGGGGAACACAAGCAGGGGGAGTAGGAGAGGGAGATGCAGGCTTCCCGCTGAGCAGGGAGCCGGAAGAAGACATGGGGCTCCATCCCAGGACCCTGGGATCGGGACCAGAGCCAAAGGCAGACACTCGACTGACTGAGCCACCCAGGCGCCCCTGTAGATATCTTAAGAGAAAAAGTTTCCTTGACCGTGGAAGAGCAAACACTGGGGGAGGGGGACCAACAATGTTTTGAACCAGAGTCATTAAAAACGCTCATCTTTTTTTCTTAAAAAACAAACAAGAAAACCCAGTCATCATTTTCCTGAATTCATTCAGTTCCATGTTATTACTTTTTGTTCTGTTTAAATGCAGCTTTTTCATATGTTCTGGAAATTCATAGTTTAATTTTAGGATCTGAAGGTTACCAGAAACCTGTATTTGTCAAAGGTCCTTTTTGTGAATCTTCTTGAAGCTGAACGATATTTTGCAAGAGCATCAGAACGGTAACTGTAAATGACACAAGAGTCAAAAATGGACACGGATATTGTATGGAACCAGAAAAGACCCTGAATAGCCAAAGGAATGTTGAAAAAGAAAACCAAAACTGGTGGCATCACAATTCCGGACCTCAAGCTCTATGACAAAGCTGTAATCATCAAGACAGTGTGGTACTGACACAAAAACAGACACACAGACCAATGGAACAGAATAGAGAACCCAGAGATGGACCCTCAACTCTATACTCGACTAATCTTCAACAAAGCAGGAAAAATCCAATGGGGGGGGGGGGGCGTGCGGGAGACAGGCTCTTCAACAGATGGTGTGGGGAAAATTGGACAGCCACATGCAGAAGAATGAAACTGGACCATTTCCTGACACCAAACACAAAAAACAGACTCAACATGGATGAAAGACCTAAATGGGAGATAGGAATCCTTCCAAATCCTAGAGGAGAACACAGGCAGCAACTTCTGTGACCTCGGCTGCAGCAACTTCTTGCTAGACACATCTCCACAGGCAAGGGAAAGAAAGGCAAACATGAACTATTGGGACTTCATCAAGATAACAAGTTTTTGCCCAGCGAAGGAAACAGTTGACAAAACCAAAAGACAACAGACAGAATGGGAGAAGATATTTGCAAATGACAAATCAGATTAAGTATGTCTATAGAGGGGCGCCTGGGTGGCTCAGTCATTAAGCGTTAAGCATCTGCCTTCGGCTCAGGGCGGGATCCCAGAGTCCTGGGATCGAGCCCCACATCGGGCTCCTCCACTGTGAGCCTGCTTCTTCCTCTCCCACTCCCCCTGCTTGTGTTCCCTCTCTCGCTGGCTGTTTCTCTCTCTGTCAAATAAATAAATAAATAAATAAATAAATAAATAAATAAAATCTTAAAAAAAAAAAGGGGGGGATCTCTATAGAATGTATCAAACTCAACATCCAAAGAACCAATTATCCAATCAAGAAATGGGCAGAAGACAAGAGCAGACATTTCTCCAAAGACGACGTCCAAATGGCCAACAGACCCATGAAAAAAGTCTCCACGTCACCTAGCATCAAGGAAATACAAATCAACACCACAATGAGATACCACCTCACAGCAGTCAGAATGGCTACAATTAACAAGTCAGGAAAGGACAGATGTTGGCGAGGATGTGGAGAAAGGGAAACTCTCTTACAGTGTTGGTGGGAATGCAGGCTGGGGCAGCCACTCTGGAAAACAGTGTGGAGGTTCCTCAAAAATTTGAAACTAGAGCTACCCTACGACTCAGCAATTGCAGTACTGGGTATTTACCCCAAAAATACAAATGTAGTGATCCGAAGGGGTGCCTGCACCCCAACGTTTATAGCAGCAATGTCCACAATAGCCAAACTATGGAAAGAGCCCAGATGTCCATTGACAGATGAATGGATAAAGCAGATGTGGAGGATGGATAGAGAGATAGATAGGTAGCTATAGCTATAGATCTGTATCTATCTATATCTATCTGTATCTAGCTATACATCTGTATCTAGCTATATGTATCTATCTATCTGTCATCTATCTATCATGAAATACTACTCAGCCATCCTAAAAAAGAAAGAGAGAGAGAGAGAGAGAGAGAGAGAGAGAAAGAAAGAAAGAAAGAAAGAAAGAAAGAAAGAAAGAAAGAAAAGAAAGAAATCTTGCCATTTGCAATGACATGGATGGAACTAGAGGGTATTATGCTAAGTGGAATAAGTCAATCAGAGAAAGAAAATTATCATATGATCTCACTGATGTGTGTGTGTGTGTGTGTGTGTGTGTGTGTGTGTGTGTGTGTGTTTCCATAAAGAGTTACACGTCATCCTGATGAAGGACACTGCAGAAAGTCACGGAGTTTATTTTCTGTTTTTAGTGTGTGCAAGGCTGTGTGACTCTGATCTTATGGGAGCCAGGGAGGTTTTCTTTTGTTTTCTCATCTTTATGTTTGGAAACCTCCTTTTTAGGGCTTGATTGAAAAAACTTTTTTAAAGATTTTATGTTTATGTAATCTCTACACCCAACATAGGGCTCAAACTCACAATCCCGAGTCCCGACGGAGGACGGAGCCAGCCAGCAGCCAGGCACCCCTTGATTTTTTTTTTTTTTTTAATTGAAGCAAACATGCAATGTGTGCTCAGCGCGGAAATAGAGCCCACGTGTTGAGGTTTTGTGGAGTCATTTGGACCTGGGTAAGTGTGAAGGCCCGGGAGCAGGGCCCACAAATGTTAAAAGTTGACAATTTCTTTGATCAGTATTCACTTAACAGATGATTTATTGAAAGTGCTATTCTATGGCAAACGTCCTTCTATGTTCGGGATACAGCAACAACCAGATAGCTGAAGCTCCCACCTCATGGATTTAAAGTTTCAGTTGGATGTAGAGATAGGTAGGTAGGTAGGTAGGCAGGCAGGCAGGCAGGCAGGCAAGCAAAGAGATTTAAAACATGGCATCGGGGCGCCTGGCTGGCTTGGTCGGTAGAGCGTGTGACTCTTGATCTCGAGGTGGTGAGTTCAAGCCTCACGTTGGTTGTAGAGATTACATAAACATAAAATCTTTTTTTTTTTTTTAAGATTTTATTTATTTATTCGACAGAGATAGAGACAGCCAGCGACAGAGGGAACACAAGCAGGGGGAGTGGGAGAGGAAGAAGCAGGCTCATAGCGGAGGAGCCTGATGTGGGGCTCGATCCCACAACACCGGGATCCCACCCTGAGCCGAAGGCAGACCCTTAACCGCTGTGCCACCCAGGCGTCCCAAACATAAAATCTTTAACAAAGAATAAATGATGGGGTGCCTGGGTGGCTCAATCGGTTGAGCGTGTCTGCCCTAGGCTCAGGTCATGATCCCGGAATCCTGGGATTGAGCCCCGCATCGGGCTCCCTGCTCAGCGGACAGCCTGCTTCTCCTTCTGCCCCTCACCCAGCTCGTGCTGTGCTCTCCCGCGCGCTCTCTCTCTCTCTCTCTCTCTCTCTCTCTCTCAAATAAATAAATAAAATCTTTTAAAAAATGAACGAACGAACGAACGAACGAACGAACGAACGAACAAAGCCACGGCATCAAAAGTGAGTGCTTGCTTGCTTGGGGGGGGGGGGGATCAAACCGGAATATCTTTAACCTGTAACATATTCTTTATCGATCCTGCTTTCACTACTTTGCCCGGATTTCATTTTCCACAAGTGACAGTCCCTCCCAAGTGGGCTTCTTTCATCGTAAGACCCGTGTTCTCCCCTTGTCCCGCAGAGAGAGAAGAGCCATGAGAGGCGAAAGTTGGGCAGATCGGTATAAATCTAGGAAATAAAATAATCGTTCCCAAGACCAGTAGCCAAAGTTCTGCTTCCGTTTAGGACCCGATGTGTTAAAAAAGCATGTATGGTCGTTGGCTTGGAGAAAGGGGAGGAGGCCGAAGTATCATCCTAAAGAACAGAGTAGGGGGAGAAACAGAAGTGAAAAGATCGAAGAACTGGTTTCCCCATCCATAGCCTTTGAAATGATTTGGTGTCTTCTCCTAAGAGAGAGCCCATTGTCCGTCCAATATTTCATACCGCTTTTCACAAAGTATCACAACACAACACAACACAACACATTGCACAATCCCGTGCCTCCAAACCGTCTACGCAATCCTAATGCGTCCTATCTGCGTTCTATTCTATCATGTGACTAGAGCATCATGTACTTCACCATTCCGCTGTTGTTTGACATTCAGGTGAATTCCAACTTCTGTTCGGGGTGCGTGGGGGGCGGTGTGTGTGTGTGTGTGTGTGTGTGTGTGTGTGTGTGTGTGCGCGTGCGCGCGCCGTATCTATTGCTGCTGTGCAGCGATCTGATCCTCAGGGTGTATCACCCTAACACCGCAATGGCTTGAAACAACATCTCTTTATCATTTCCTGGTGCTTGCCTTGGGTGGCCACGTGGTTTCTACCGGTGTACCCCGGGCTCACTCCAGCAGTGGCCTTCAGCTGGAGGGTCAACTGAGTTTGAAGGTGCAACTTGGCCACATTCCCAAGTCTGCAGTCGGTGCTGGCCGAGCACCGGGTTGCCTCTCTTGTCGATGCCTCTCATGGCCCAGTCAGCTAGACTGGCTCTCTTCCGTGAAGGTCTCGGGACGGCCTGCCAAGAGGGTCAAGCACGCTTCCGGACCACCTCTTCAGCTGTGGCTGTGCAACTAGTAAAATTTCACTTCTAGTCTATTCTTTTGGTCAAGACAAGTCCCAAGACCCAGTCCAAAACCAGGGGACAGAGCAATCGAGCCTACCTCCAGATAGCAGGAGCATCGAAGGCACATGACGTGAGGGTGCACACGTGCCAGGAGGTAAGGGAGGTACGGTTGTCAGTCTCCCACGAGGGATTCCTAAACCCTATGCCACGACGCACATTTTTGTAAAAGTAAGCTTGACGTGTTAGCGTCTAAAACATGATTTCCTTTGAATCGACCCCTAGAATTGGATTCGTCCAAAAGAAGGGGAAGATGCGTTTTTCAGGCTCTTGATACCAAAGCTCTTGACTTCCAGAATGGACTTGGATGACCCTTCACCATCTCTGCTTTGTAAGACAGTGCAAATTTAATTGGCCAACCCCGCATGAAAAGGTTGTCGATCACGTTCCCGTCCGAATTCAAATTCAAGGCAGGATTCCTTTTTAAAGGCACAGAGCAGCCAGCTCCGTGGCAAGGAGCCAGAATTCTCCGGGTGGATCTCAGATCCACCGAATCCCACAAACCCCGTGTGACGTGAATGTACGAATTCGTGGAGGTTTCCCTCCCGATGGCTAAGAAGATGCTTTCACATCAGTGATGACAAAACGCAAACCCACAAAACCCCGATAGATGGGCACGGTCTTCCCTAAAGGGTCCCTTATTTCATGGAATCCAATTCTTCCACCTTGCAGTCTGCATTCACGGCTTCTATTTTCCGAGAGGCCGACACTCTTTCTCTGCAGACATGTCACAAGATCGGCAGGATACGGTCTTCCGTGCGTCGGGCACACCAAAAGCTGTTGGGAAGGCCCCTGCCATCGGAATGTATTCGGCACGGATGCTAAGGAAGACTTTGAAACCGATCTAGTCCGGTTCCGTCCTTCAGTCCTCTTGGGGGCAGAGCTTCCGTGTTCCATGCCCCCTCTCCAGGAACGCCACTCTCCCCACAATTTCAGGTGTCCAGGCAACCCGGAAACTCTCGAGCTAGGTGAGTTCTTCTGGGAAGGGGCGGGGGGGGGGTTGGGGGGGAAAGGGTGGGCAGTGCCGACGTTTGGAAACATTGAAGGGCACCCGAGGCGAGGCTATGGCCAAACCGAGTCCGTGCACAGGTACGTAAGGCGGGGGTGGGGGGGCGGGGGTGGGGATGGGGGGGTGGTGGGGTGGGGCACGAAACCTGTGCTCTCCGTAGGTTACGAAAAGCTCAGGGGCACCTGGCTGGCTCTCTGTAGAGCGCGCTGACTCTTGATCTCAGAGTCCTGAGTTCGAGCCCCACGTTGGGTGTAGAGTTTACGTGAACCAGCAGCAGCAGCAGCAGCAGCAGCAGCAGCAGCAGCAGCAGCAGCAGCACCACCACCACCACCACCACCACCACCACCACCACCACCACCAAAAATGATAATAATGAAAAGCTCGAAAAGCCCCACGGCCCCTGGCAGGATGTCTATGGCAAGCCACACCTCCACGACAAATAGCTTTCCACAGTGACGGCGACGGATGGCGGAAGGACAGAGGCAGCACCCTACCCCAAACCTCACAGCCTGCCTCCTTTCCGGCCAGATGTGCAGCATCTGGGAACGGCTTTGAAACCTTCCCAGTCAACGGCTTGGGCCCGCCTGTCGGGAAAAGCGCTCTGCTGTTCATTTCACTCCTGGACGAGCCTAGGAAGATGAAGCGGCGGTAGCTCTCCGTGGGGGGGGGGGGGGGGCGCCACGCGATCCAACACACACGACCACAGCCACTGAGGAGCATGAGATCTGTATGGCCTCGAGGGGTACAGGATAGCCCGTGAATCCTTTTCCAAGGAAGAAGGCGGCAACGTGAGAGCGTGCAAAACACTTTCTCACAGCATCTGCTGATGGTGCTAGGACTTCTGTCCCCGGAGAGGATACTATTTTTCCACCGCTTCCAGTTTTAAGAGAAAGGGTCAGGGGAAAATCATTCAGTCGTTCCACTCATCTTCATGGCTCATCGTGGAAAACGAAGACGCCGTACAAAGGAGCAAAGCGCGGATCCATGCAAACACATGGGTGAGCCCCCCCAAAACATGACGCTAAGTGAAAGGAACCAGACAGCCAGGGTGACATAATGCCTTGGGATCCCATGGGTAGGAAAGAGCCAGACGGAATAGCCCAATCCTAGAGGGAGGGAGCAAACAGATCAGAGGCTGTTGGGGGAGAATGGTGAAGAGAGCCGGGGTGAGGGTCAGGGTGAGGTTGAGGGTGGGGGGGGGGGAGGCGCGGACGGGAAGGGGGAGGGGTGGGGGGTGTCTCTTTTTGAGGTGACGGAAATGTTCTGGAAATGGCGGTGCGGGTCGTGCAGCTTTGTGAGTAACCTTTAAAAAAAATAAAAAAGGCCACCGAACCGTACACTTTCAAGAGGATGTGAATCATGGCGTGCGAATTGTATCTCCACTTTGAAAATGTGTGAGGAAAAAAATGTAGCAGATGCAGGTTGGTAGGTTGGTAGGTAGGTAGGTAGGTGGGTGGGTGGGTGGGTGGGTGGGTGGGTAGGTAGGTAGGTAGGTGAACGGGCCGGTGGTGGACCGATGTTCGTTCGTTCGTTCGTTCGTTCGGTCCCTCCCTCCCTCCCTCCCTCCATCCATCCATCCATCCATCCATCCATCCGGTCCGTGCGTCCACGAAGATCTGCATCAAAAGGTGTGGGAAGGGGGAGGTCGGGTTCTTGTTCTGAGTGGTTTTATTTGTTCCCCAAACTAATCACCTCTGTGGAGATAAACAAAGATCACCCACATGAGAACAGGAATCACCTGTTGAGGTCAACAGAGTCTGTGGGCGGTTATCACCACCTGGGTCTGGCAGAGACTCGAAGCAAACGCAGGCCAGGCGGAGGAGTGGAAAAGCTTTCTGGTGGCAAAGGGGGAAGGTCCAGTGAGAGGTTGTTGCGGTGGGCGGGGGGAGCAGGACGGGAGCTGACTAGAAGAGGGGTGTCCTGGGTCATTTCGGGGAAAGAGAAACTTGATTTCCGTCCGTGGGTCCATCGATCTCATTCTCTGGATCTAGCTCTATGGAGAAGAACAGCGACGTGTCTCCATGTTGTCCATCTGTATCCCCACGTCAACATTGTCCAAGGTGTAGGTTTGTTGAATCCGTGATGTC
>NW_026623073.1:62500-85000 GCF_023065955.2 Ursus arctos | reverse complement strand
CGGGGGAAGGGCGCGCGCCAACGAAGACGCGAACCGGGCCACCGGGTAAACGTGCACGGGATCCCACCGCCACCAGCATGAGAGCGGTCCCGCGACGCCCGGGACGCCGGCCGGCCTCAGCACCCTTGGCGGGCCCCCCCCCCGCGAACCAGGCCCCACCACGGCTGGGACCCAAAAACCCCACGTGACCCCCGCCGCAGGGGCCCAGCAGAACCTCCGTCCATCCGTCTGGTCCATCCCGGAGTCACGACCCAGGGGAAGCAACCCCCAGGCGAGAGCGGCCCGACCCGTGCCCGCACGCCACCCCCGGCGGCAACTCGGGACGGGAGCGGGCGGGAGACAGCCGCTCGCACGGCACGGGGAAGCGGGACGCGCGGGGGCGCCCCACCCCTCGGGAGACACAGCACCGCGAGGGAGTGGCCGCACGCGCACTCGCACGCACGCGGGAGCCCCGCGCGCCGGACGCCGGCCAGGCCCAGCGGGATCCTCCCCCGACTCGGAGGGGGGAGGCGGAGGCCGCGGTAGGCAAAGAGCGGCGCTCGGCCCCGCCGCGGGGCCGGCAGACCCCTCACGGAGAGGGGGCTCTGCCCAACACGCAACGGTAGTCACCCCGCATCGGTGGCCACTACGCGCAGAGGAGGGGCGGCAGCTGGGGGGTTCCGGTACCCCAAGGCACCCTCTCGGATCGCTAGAGAAGGCTTTCTCACCGAGGGCGCATCGCCCCCACCCATTCGTCCCCCGACCGGGCCCCGCTAAACGGCTCTCCAAAGGCCGCCAAGGGCTCGGGGGGCGGGGGTAGGTCTGCGGCAAGGGGCAGGCACAGGGCAATCCTGAGCGCTCACGGCTGGGGCCCAACCAGGAGACCGTCCTTGCCCCGCCACGCACACCATGCTCGCGTCACCGCCCGGAAAGAGCTCCGTGCCTCCGGCGAGGCCACGAGAGGCGGAGACGGACGTGGCATGCTGGGGCGAAGAAACGGCACCCCTCGGCTGGCCAAGCGCCACAGCGCTGGCTCGGCCCGCCGCGATCGCTCACACACCCCGCCACGTCCAGGCCCCCCCAGCACGGCATGCGCCAGGGGGACGACGAGGCGCCCGCATCCCCATGGGGGGGGCAGGTGGTCCTCCCTTACCGACTCCACCACCCGCTCCTCGGACTACGCCACCAACAGCGGTGGCCCGAGGGGGTCGCTGGGAACAGGAAACGACGCCACCGCTCGGCCTCGGGCACCTGAGACAACCTGGAGCGCTCCAGGGGCACCACGGAGGGCCAGGCGCAACGCGCTCAGCACGCCCAGGCGGTGAGCAGCGCGGCGTCGGGACGGCCCTCCCCATGGCAGGGAGAGCCGCTCACCACACGAAGCCAAGAAAGGCAAGCGAGAGTGTCCGCTGCGTCAGAGGACCCCGGTCCCACGGACACCAGGAGGCCGAACGTGGGAGGGCGGGGTCGGGCCGGAGTCCACACCCCCCCCCGCGCCCTCCCCGCACCGCCACAGCAGGCGGAGGAGGAGGAGGAGCGCGAAGGGCCCGCGGGCAGAACGAGAAGAGCGGTCCCATTCGCCATGAATGTCCGTCCCTCGTCTGACGCGGCTTAGGCCCGGCCCGGGAGAGCACGAGATCACCACATCGATCGGCAGAATGTGCCCAGGGAGGTCCCGAGGGGGGGAAAGCCCGGCGAGGACAGCAACCAGAGGGACCTGCTTTCAGCCTCGCCAGCACCCCTCGACCCCAGGGCGAGAGCAGCCGGACAACCCAAGGAAGGAGGACGCCTGACACGTGGCACGGAGCCTTGCGGGACAAGGGTTGTCACGACCGCAGCCAGGTGCCCGCAGTGGGGAGCGCACGGGGTAAAGCACCCACGCCGCCTGCCCACACCGCCCTCGGGTGCTGGAGACCGGAGGCGGCACCACGGCCTGGACCACCTGGAGGCACCCGAGCCGGCGCACAGGCCCACGCGGACGGCTCAAGTAAGCGAGGGCACAGCCGGGCTTGGCACCATGGTCAAGCCCAGAGGTCCCCCCCGCCCCGCACACGCCCAGAGGTCCCCATCTCTAAGGCGACAGTCGCCAAAGCACAGCGTGTCAGCACCTACCTGGCAACAAAAAGTGCTCATTTCAGGTGACAAAATCACCACGCCGACTGCCGGGGCCTAGACACAAGTCACCGGGACCTCCTGGGACCGTAGCCAGGCCACCGGCCCCAAGCACCGTTCCATCAGCCCCGGCCCCTGGAGCCCCCAGGGCCATCTGGTCGACCCCGGGAGCGTGGCGGCAGCCGGGACCGACGGGGGACTCGCGGGAGGTGGAGCGGGCCGGGTAGGCCCTCCCCCAGTCCGCCTGTCGTCCCCACGTCAGGACTTAGAAAAATCACCAAAGTCCTGCGGAGGCACCTGTGGACGCCCTGCTCCCCGGCCCTCAGGACGGCCCCACGCCTGTCCCATGCCGGTCCCATGCCGGTCCCCGACTCCCAGTTGGGACTGGGGGGGGAGGGGGCGATACCACGGAGGCGTCCCCGACGGCCGGACCGCAATGGGAATCGCGGCCGGGCCCCTGGGGCGCCATATCCGTGCCTCCCCTCGCGACCCGATCCGGTCCGGTCCGTTCCGGTCCCCTCCGGTCCCCACCTCCGCAGCGGGCCTCGGAAAGCTTGGTAAGAAAATCGGGTCAGACGACCGGAACCCCACGCGTGCCCCGTGGCCGGGCCCGTCACGCCATCCACGGGCTTCCTCTCAAGGCTCGAGCGCGACACGGGAGAAAACCGCGCGACACGGAAGGCCCGACGACCGACCGGAGCCACCGGCCGGATGGCGTCCGGGCGCCGGACACACCCGCTCCCATTCCCCCACGGGCCGAGGAGGGGACACCGGTGGGTGCTGGTCGACCCGTCCAGGCGACCCCCACACCCTTCTCAGGGAGCGAGGCGGTGGCGGCGTCACACCCTCACAAGCCTGGAGGTTCAATCTCCCGCGAGCCGATCGCGCGCCGACACCCCAGAGAGAGCGGGACAATCACGCTAGTGTCACCGGCTTCCTGGAACTCCGGCTTGGGGACCGCAGCCAAATGCCATCCCTTACTGACATCGGCGACGCTCTGGCAGGGTGACGCTATATAAAAGCGGCCGCCAGGTGGCGCCCGACAACCGGCGCAAAGGACACCGAGACAGATCCAGATCGCGGGCCCGTGAAGGCGCACAGCCGGCCGCCCGGCCACCCGATCTTGTCCCGGCCCCACCTCGGAGGGGCGGGCAGAGGGTGTGGGGCGCGCGGACCCGGGGCGTCGGCCTCGGGAGCCCCCGACCAGCGCGGCACGGCTGCAGCACCCCAGGGCAGACCGGGAAAACGTGTCTGGGCCGCTCCAGCCGGAAAGGGAGCCGGCTGGCCACGGGACACGCGCGTACGCATGCGCTCACGCCCACGCACGCACGCCCACGCACGCACGCACGACCCCGCCGGAAGCGGACGTGGGCGGAAAATTCCCCAAAGGGGCGCGCGTGGGTGGCTCAGTCGCTAAGCGTCTGCCTTCAGCTCGGGTCACGATCCCAGGGTCCTGGTTTCCAGCTCCCCGTCGGGCTCCCTGCTCACCGGGAAGCCTACTTCTCCCTCTCCCGCTCCCCCTGCTTGTGTTCCCTCTCTCGCTGTCTGTCTGTCTGTCTGCCTGTCTGCCTGCCTGTCTGTCTCTCTCTCTCTCTCTCTCTCTCTCTCTCTCTCTGTGAAATAAATAAATAAAATCTTAAAAAAATAAAATAAAATTCCCCGCAGACACCGGCAGGCCCCAGAGGCCCGGCCGGCATTACGCGGGCTTCCCACAGCGGCACACGGGCGGTGCCCTGGGCCTCTGGGAGGACTTAAGACAAATTTCGGGGGGCAGGCAGGGAACGGAAAACAGAGACCGTGTGAGTACTCCTAGAACAACAACGGTTGAACCATTTTTCTTCTATCATTTCAAGGGGAGGAAGTCTCTCTCAAGCATACGAAGAAAGCTCAGGAGGGCAGAAAGGGGGTGATTGACACACGCCCCCAGAAAGGTGCACACTGAATCCCTCTCTGCGTGTACCACGATGACATCCAAGGACAACAAACAGGCATGGGGGAACATCCGTGCAAAGGCAGGTGTGGCGATAAGAATATCGGTTTCCCCCGAAACCGCCTGGGTGGCTCAGTCGTTGAGCGTCTGCCTTCGGCTCAGGGCATGATCCGGGCGTTCTGGGATTGAGCCCCGCATCAGGCTCCTCCGATGGCAGCCTGCTTCTTCCTCTCCCACTCCCCCTGCTTGTGTTCCCTCCCTCTCTCACTGGCTGTCTCTCTCTCTCTGTCAAATAAATAAATCAACCAGTATTTAAATATATATATATATATATATATATAATATTATATATTAATATATTTATATTTAACATTTTTATTAAATACATTTAATATGTTTAAATATATTATATATTTATTTTATTATATATTTATTATATTTTTATTTATATAATATATAAATAAATAATATATTTATTATATATAAATATATATTATATATTTATTAAATATATTTAATATATTTAATATTATATATATATTATACACACACACACACACACACACACACACACACATATATCTCGGTTTCAGCATCTGTGACCATAACCCGGAAACACACGGTGGGGGGGGGCGGGGGGGGGAGGAGGAGGCGCGGAATGGGGAGGAAGGGAGTTAAAATAGCCATTCACTAAACAAATCCAGCTCCGGGACATCCGCGCATTCCAACACTAGGACACGGGGGGGGGGGGGGGGCGGGGGGGGGTAAGAGAGGAAGGGAGGGTGGGTGGTGCTTGAGAAGAGGTAAATAATTGATGATGAAATGTTCCATGATATTAAGGAGAAAAGAAAAACCAGGCGTAGCACTTCCTCTGGCGTGTAAAGGAAAAAAAGTTTTTTGTTTTTTTTTTTTTCTTCCTTTTTTCGTCTTTCAAGTACACGTATTTCAGGGCACCTGACTGGCTCTGTCGGAGGAGGACCGGGTGACTCTTGATCCGCAGGGGTCGTGAGTTCCAGCACCACGCTGGATGGGCATAGAGATTACTTAAAATTAGAAAGCTTTAAAAAACAAACACACAAACCACAGACGCGGAGCAGCATTAAGCATCCAAGACATACACCTGTCTTGGGGCGCCTGGGTGGTGCAGTCGGTTGGTTGGGCAGCTGCCTTTGGCTCGGGTCATAGCCCCAAGGTCCTGGAACAGAGCCCCCCATCACGCTCCCTGCTCAGTGGGGAGTCTGCTTCTCTCCCTCCCTCTGCCGATCCCCCTGCTTGTGCTCTCTCACTCACGCCCTCTTTCTCAAATAAATAAAAATCTTTATTATGGAAAGAAAAAAAAAAGATAAACACCTGTAAACAGGAAGTAGTCAGAGGAAAACATCCACAGTAGCAGAGGATGCGACATTAGAGGGCAGCAGAGCAGCATCCTAGCCAGGTGCTATGGCGCTTTACTGCTTTCTGTGCCCCGTAGGGACCTTTAAAAAAACCTCACCCTCCTATCCAGGGAGGAGAGGGCAGAAGCAACCTCCAGCAAGACTTCCTTTGATTAAAGGGAACTCTTATTACATTCACCTTCACCATTTGAACATGGGCTTTTAATGGTTTCCTTTCCAAGCCTTTCTCTTTGCCTTCTTCTTACCTGTGTGAATCCCTGATCCCACAGTCACAACATCCCCCCCCCCCCCCCGCCACCACCAGAACACACACACACACACACACACACACACACACACACACACACACACGGATGAAAACTGTTCTCTGTACACCATACATCCTGAGCACTGCGAAAGTAAATGAGGAAACGCGGACAAGAGAGAAATCAAGCAAATACCGTAACTCTGAAGGCTGGACATCTACTGAGTTGAGAGAACTGACCAAACATCAGAAACTTGAAATGAAGGTTTTCCTTTAAAGTTGATTCTTCCTTAGTGGGCTAAACTACCTACGTTCTTTACCGGTATTTCCTCAACTCAAGAGTGCGGCGATCCAAAGGCGGTTTCGCGGTAAAAAGTTTGTGGGTGCCGTCTTGACATTTGCTTTGCACGTACACATATTTCAGGGCACCAGGCTGGCTCGGTCAGTCGGAGGACCACGCGACTGCGACTCTTGATCTGCAGGGGTTGTGAGTTCCAGCACCACACTGGATGGGTGTGGAGATTACATAAACAAGCGGATGGGCAAAAGGAATTAAAATCGCTACGGTGATTTCAAACAAAACAAGTGAAAACAAAACAAAACTCGGAAATAAAGTCGCCCCTGGCTTAATGCTTATTTCTAGACGCGACGACAGAGACCTGTGAGGTTGCCAGACAAAGAGCTATCACGGAACAGATACCCAAACAGATACGCCCAAGCCCAACAGAGGTTTGACAAATGCTCAAAGGCCACTCGAAGGAGGAAAGATGGCCCACCTCCCCGTGACATCAGAGGACGGTAATCAGACATCCACAGACCAAGCACGCAGGCAGGCAGGCAGACAAAGGAACAAGAAAGCTGGGGCGCCCGGGTGGCTCAGTCGGTTAAGCGTCTGCCTTCGGCTCAGGTCATGATCGAAGGGTCCTGGGATCAAGCCCCCCCATCGGGGGCTCCCTGCTCACCAGGGAGTCTGCTTCTCTCTCTCTCTCTCTCTCTCTCTCTCTCTCTCTCTCTCTCTCACACACACACACACACACACACACCCTCCTCCCCGCTTGTCCCCCCCCGCCAAAAAATTGTTTAAATTAAAGAAAGAAGGAAAGCAAGCAAGCAAGCTTTGACCTAAACAGCCACACTTCACCCCTCACACAAATGTGAACTCAAAATGGATCACACACTGCCATGGGAAACATAAAACTGGAACACACCGGGGGGGGGGGGGGAGCTCTAAGAGAAAAATTGAGGAACTAGGGCCAGGCAAAGAGAGTTTAAGACTTGACACCAGAGGCATGATCCATGAAAAAGACACGGAGAGGTGGGAAGTCATCAAAATTAAAAACCTAGGCTCTGTGAAACACCCTCTCAAGAGGGCCAAGTGACAAAGGACACGCAGAGGCCTGGGGGATTTGGGGGGGGGGGGGCTTGTGGCTCAGAGAGAAACAAAATGAGGAAACGCTCCCAGAGGTTGGATCAGGGTCACCAGGTGAACAGCGGTACAATCCGTTCAGATAGGAGGTCTGGCGCACGGCCAAGGCAAGGAAGAAGACCAAGATTTTAGGGTTAGGTCCCCTTGAATAGGTCGTGTCCACGAGGCTACCGAGTCAGAAAATCAGCTAGGCAGTTTTATCTCTAATTCCGAATGGACATGAAGTCTGGGGTTTATAAGCAGAAAGTCCATAAGCGATCACCCAGAGGCGATTAAACACAGAGAAACACCGTAGCAACAATAGACTCTGTAGGGCCCAGGGTCGAACTAGGGCCAGCGGGGTGGGGGTGGGGGTGGGGGTGGGGTGGGGGTGGGGGGGACACTTCACATTTTAACACCCAGCCTAAGGAGCCCATGCTGAAGAACACTGCCGCTGCAGAGGAGGACCGTCAGGAACGGTAGGAACGACAGGAGCAAGACACCGCCAGCTGTCAGGAACTACAGAGGGGATGAGAGATTCCCGAGGAACAAGGACCAATGAGCCACTTACCCAGACTGCCCTCAAGGAAACCAGAACATGTCACCCCTGAAAGGTGCCTCATCGGTACATGGCTTACTTTGAATTCAACTCACTGGAGACACAGCAGCTGCAGGAAGGATATTCCGACCCTTCTTTTCTTCGTGAGAGCAAGAGGTCGAACTCCCGTGTGAAAGGTACCTGCCCTGGAACCAGGAAGAAGACAGACATTCTTCATCACCAGAGACAAGGGGAGGGGACCGGGAGAATTAGGGTCTGAACAATCCACGTCAATAAACCCTCTTCGACCACCCCCTGTCTTCCCGGGGACGTCTCTCACCGCGGCCTACCGACCTGCCTGCCCCTTGCCCGAACCCCTTTGTCTTCTCCATTCTTCACAAGTTGGCTGATGCCTTGTCTTTACTCTCCTGCCCCGTCCATGTAAACACCCACTAACCGTCGTATGCCCTTCTCCCGTGAATCTCTTGTGTCGGTCGCCATCCTAGGCCCAGCCAGAGACCCCCAAGAGGGTAGAGGAGACTCTCTCCTTCCCCGCCCCTCCCCCCCCCCCCACCGCGGGGCCTAGACTGTCCAACTGGAATGTCGGTGTCGGACTTGATGAGGAGAGCGAAGGCAAGAGAAATGAAGCGACAATGAGGTCTCCTTACAACTTGCAGCCCGCCGATAAATCCCTGAGACATACAGGGTGTAACAGCCCTACAACTCTCTCAAGGATTTTTTTTTTTTTTTTAACGTTTTACCGATGAGGATTTGCTGTAGTCAGTGTCACTTCACTCTCATAACCACAGACGCCCAGAATATGCTAACACCCCTCTATCAACCTGTGGCCCACTGACACACATCTAAAGGGCCTCATGACTCCCGCTTTGCTAAAACAGTAGGGACCGACCTTACCTTGACAAGAGCTAGCCCTGCAAGGTCTCGGAGACCTTGCTCTCAGTATACACAAATTCCTTAGAGACTTACCTTAGCCCTAACCCCCACTCACTAGAAACTGTATCACCAGTTAACGCCTCACAGTCCCAGTGCGGCTCTTTCCGCCCACAGATCCCGTCCCCATGCTATAATAAAAGCACCTGGTTGCACCAGAAACATCTCAAGAATTCTTTCTTGACCGCGTGCTTGGCAGCTCCACATCAGGTCTGCTTGTCTGTCTGTTCTTGTGTTTGTCCCTTCATGCGTGTGTGTGTGTGTGTGTGTGTGTGTGTGTGTGTGTACACGTGTGTACGTATCTGTCCGTCTGTCTAGTGGGGCTTTATTTATTTCTTTAGAGCGATTTGGGGTTCACTGCAAAACTGACTGGCGAATACGGACGGTACCCATATGCCACCTGCTCTGCCATCGCTCACTGCTCCCCGCCCCACCACCCAACATGCAGAGGCGCAGGTGTGCTCCCTCAGAGCTTCCCACTCCCCCATCTGTGCCAGAGCCGGTGTGTTGATTACAATGGATGAATCTACACTGAGGCATCATCATCACCCATTCAGAGTCCAGAGTTTACGCTAGGGTTCACTCTTGGTGTTGTCCATTCTATGGGTTTTGACAAAGGTATCTTACCATCATAGTAGCACACTCAGTAGTTCCACTGCCTTAAAAATCCTCTGTGTTCTGCCTGTTCATCACCCCCCCCCCACACCCCCAACCCCGCCAAAACCCCTGGCAGCCTACAGATCTTTTTTTTTTTTTCTTCCCTCCCTCCCTCCCTTCATCTTTCTTATTACTAGTGTGGATATCATTCGTTTATTATAAAAAAGAGACACGGAAATTATTTACGTAATGCAGGACTGCACAACTTCAGTGGACTGGGTAGTTTCACATGACGCCGTTTCAATAATGATTTATTTCAGGCTACATCTTTTCTGAGAATGTCACAATCCATGTCACCTACAACTACTTCGATGCCTCCATACTCTGGGAGAAGAAATTTCTCGCCAACTTGCATGCCAACTGGTTGAGTCTCTCCACCCTTTTCCTTTAGAGCCTCATCCAATAGCTACTCCTGTTGCTTGCAGTCCTTGTCCTGGAGATTTTTATGGGAGCACAATGCCTCCTTTGGTTACAATGTTGGCTGCACTCCTTTGACCTAAAACCTGGTCAAAGAGGGGGAGAAACCCTCTCTAAACGCCTGTCCGGCCATGACGCTGTCCGCTGCAGTTTGTACTCTGCTCTCCAGCCTACTGATTTCAGTTCTGTCTCCTCCACAATGTCACATTTAGTGGGAACCGTGAGTTATGTTCACCATCTCAGATTGGCTTCTCTCAGTCAGGAATACACATGTACGGTTCCCCCACCTGGCTCCCCACAGCTACCCATAGTTCCATAGCTCGCTCATTTCTTTCCAACGCCCCCGAAAAACATTCCATGGCCTGGATGTACCCCAGTCTACATATCCATTGACCTCCTGAGGGACTTCTTGGTTGCCTCCAAGGTCAGGCAGTTATGAATGAAGCTACCGTGAACGTCTGTGTGCAGGTTTCTGTGCAGACGTCAGTTTTCAACTCATTTGGGCCGTTGATAAATACCAAGGAGTGGGATTGCTGGGTCGTACGGTAAGAGTGTGTTTAGCTTGGAAAGGCATCGCCCATATTTGTGGCATTTTTTGGATGATAGCTGAGAGCAGGGCAGCACACTGAAGGAACAAGGTCATGAAGGAGGTAGAATTCAAAGATGCTGGAAAGGAAGATGTCACCAAGGCACGACCTTTACCTCCATCCTCGTAGGGTTTGTGGCTGACCCTGAGGATGACATTGACATGAGACAGATGACCAGGAAAAGGAGCATACAAATTTGTTTCCTACAAGTGTCACATGACAAAGCCCTCCTGAGGAAACGAAGATCCTGAGAAGGAGCAAACCCTAAATGCTTGTATATTGGGTTGAACAAGGAGAGGCGATTGTGGGAGGGTAACTCAACAATGTGGCGAGGCTATAGGAACGTTAAGGATGTAAAACAAAACAAAACAAACAAAAAAGCAAGATCTGTTTGTCCAGAATTCTCATTCTCATTCTGAACTTCCTGTCCTTGAAGATCAGAATGTTACTCACGGGGCACCTGGGTGGCTCAGTCTGTTAAGGTTAAGTGGCTGCCTTCAGCTGAAGTCAGATCTCTCAATCCCGGCATCCTGGGATTGAGCCCTGCCTTGGCCTCTTTGCTCAGCGGGGAGTCTGCCTCTCCCTCTCCCTCTGTCTTTCCCCCCCTACTCATGCGTGGGCTCTCGCTCACCCTCCCTCCCTCCCTCCCTCCCTCCCTCTCTCTCAAATAAATAAAATCTTTTTAAAAACTTTTAAAAAAAGAATGTCTCTCACTCCCCTTCTGGCATAGGGAAGACATCTTCCAGGGGGATGGGTGGGGGAAGCTTCTGGGGAGAAAAGGGGGAGAGTCAGGTACCCTCCTTGCACCTGCGGGGCGGGGGGGGGGGGGGGGGTTGGGTTGGGTGTGTGTGTGTCTGCTGCTGCCGCCGCTGCTGCTTTGTAGAAGTGTCTACAGTTCAAAACAGTACTCTGGTTTCCTTTATATCTAAAGCTTATCTCGGGTTTGGGGTTTGGGTTTGGACAGGAGGAGGGAGGGCCACATTTTCTTCTGACAGAGTGGAGAAAGAGAAGAGGGGTGCGGGCTTGTGCATATTCTTTTCCATCTTGGGGTGAGCGGAGGATTCAGATTCAGCTCTTGCCAGATGAGATCTAATTTCTCCATAAACAATCAGGCAAAATATCAGGCAAACAGAGGGCGAGTAAGCGTTAGAAGACCATGGACAAGATGGGTTCCAAAGCAATGATTTCATCAGAGGAACGTGAATGCCAAAGATTTCCAGGGACCATGTTTATGGATGACTTGGTGTGTAGGTCATTTCAAATTTACAGTGCTACCATCCATCCGGTCACTTCAGCATACTGTCTCCAGCTCACACGAGCAGTGTAGTCGTGCAAATATAATATGGGGCTCATCCAGGGATGGGATTGTGCCAGAGAAAGGGAGACAGCAGCATGTAATTGAGCCTAAGGAGTGTCCAAGAGAGTGACTCTCTAAAGTACATCGAGGCAGAAGGAGACCGGCTGGATTTTTTGTTTGCTTGCTAGGTGTTTGTGGCAATGGGGTGGATGTGGGTGGGTGTTGTTTATTTTCTGGACAAGGTGAAGGGACCCTTCAAGTGGAAGTATTTGCACAAGGGGTCTTGCAGGATGGGAGGGTGCAGCTCAGTCCCTTTACCAAGAAAAAAGGAGAATCAGACCTTTTAAGAACTAGGCAAGGAGAGGAGTCTAGCTTTGGTTATTGCAGCACCCAGGCACCTCGGCAGAAACAACAGAAGGTTCCCAAAAGGAACCGAGTTGCAGGAATCAGCGTGAGCAGGCCCCATCACCCTCAGCTCTCAGCTCTCAGCCCTCAGCCCTCAGCCACCTCCCCACCGGGGCAGGAGGCGTCTATAATCCAGTCTGAGCTCCAGATCTGGGTCCCGCCCCCCCTCACCCCCACCCACCTACAGGGCTCCCCTGCCCTCTTCTCAGCCAGAGACACATATGGGAGGGTGGTCCCAGAACAAATCTCCCCACATCCACAGAAATCTTGCCAGCACTTTGACCACTTGGCCTTGAGACACCAACTCATCTGTACCCGTGCATGATTTTTTCCTTGGACCAGGGGCCTAGTTCACCACTTAGGACGAACAGCAAATCCCCGCTTCCCCCCCTCCCCACCCTCCCCGCAGCCTATGGTTCCCAATTCGACCGGACAACATCAGTTGGGGGGGCGGGGATGGGGGAGCAGCTGAAGGGAGGGTCAGGGTGATCCATTCTAATGGGCCTCATTCAATCGTATCATTCAAATGCAGAAAGCTTTCTGTTAAAGTCAGAGCCTGGGGCTTCTCTCCACTGAATGGCTTTCCCAAACTTCCCCAACCCTTAGGCTGCAGCTTGCAAACTTCTGGGAAGAAAGGGAGGGAGGGAGGGAGGGAGGGAGGGAGGGAGGGAGGGAGGGAGGAGGGTAAGGGGAAAAAGGGGAAAGAGGATGTCCGAAGAGTTCACCTCATCTGGGTGTCAGTCCTTCATTCCATTTCTATGAAACATGGACAGAGGCCTGCCTTCTGTCACTGCCTCAAGCTGAAGTAAGGTGCAGTAGAGGCTTTGGAATGGAAGGGTCTGATACAGTGCAGGTCGCAACTTTTGGTCCCTTGTGTTATTGGAGGGGGTCTCAGAGATAGTTCCTTATCTGAGAACTTGGATATTTTTCTACATGGTTTCATTGATTTTATCCCCAAGTATACTCTATGGAATAGTAACAGCATAGCATGACCCAACTGTCTCATTCTGTCTCAGATTGATCTGATCCGGCGGGCCTCGTGGGCCTCGGAGAGTACAGACCGGTAAATTAGCCTGAGCCCCTCCCCCCCAGGACGGGGGCGGGGGGGGGGGGGGCAAAGGTCGTGGTGGTTAAGGGCTTCTTGTAGCCAAGTAGCTTAGTGTTTGGTTTTACCTCTATGGGTTCTTTTTTTTTTTTTTCCTTTACATATCTTTATTAAGTAATCTCTACACCCAACGTGGGGCTCGAAGTCACAACCCCGAGATCAAGAGTCGCATGTTCTACTGACTGAGCCAGCCAGGTGCCCCTATTTATATGGGTTCTTATTTCCAAACAGGAGTTAATAGAGGTGCCGCAAGCGGAGTTAACTATCACAGACTCGGCCTCATTCAGCAGCAATCCGGTAGTTCATAAGAGGCATTTCTATGGAAACAAAAGGAAAACACTGGTTAATGGTTGGAACAAGGGATAAACCCAGTGTCTAAGTCCAGAGTACTACCGGTGAGAAGGTCTCTAGGATGTCAGGCTTGAAGCATCCTCAGATAGAGTGAGGGTGGGCAGGGGCAATCTGACGAATTTTTCTGGTGTGTAGTTCAAATGTCTCATTTTGAGTGGCCCATAGAGCAACAGGCACAAAGATTGTCTATGTACGAGCTATTGTTGCCATTTCCCTGAAATTTATTTCAAGTTGACCAGCTTTCACTTGCCACACTTCAGGAAAAAGGGCACTTTCAGTTCTTAATGATTGTAAGGTAAGAGAATGGGAGAATGTTGGAAACCTTAGTTTGAACAGTCATAGTCAGAGACTCAAGGAAACCCGAAGGATTCAGGATCCAGTCCAGGTTTATAGGCAAACAACATATGTTCAAAGATAATTCATCAGAACTAGCACCTAACACCTACAAAAGTGTGTTATTGAAATACAGTCTTTCTCCCTAAAGTCACCTTCATTCCTGTCAAAGATAGCCAAATGAAGATTAATTTGTTTGTAAAACAAGCCCAGTTTTTAACAAACATGGCCTAATCATCTACGTAAGCACAGCAAAAATAGCAATTGACCAAATCATATATAAGGTTCTTTCTTTCTTTCTTTCTTTCTTTCTTTCTTTCTTTCTTTCTTTCTTTCTCTTTCTTTCTTTCTTTCTTTCTTTCTTTCTTTCTTTCTTTCTTTCCTCTTTTAAATCTGCTTTGATGTAGCTTTTTATAAGGAATTTTAGATTGAACCTTTAACTGCCTTTTTAAAGCCAAGAGCCAAGCCAAGTATTTCCCATCGGATTTGTCTGCAAGACCTGTAGGTTGAGGTCGATTTCTCTCATCTTGAGGTCCTCCAAATTTCCTGAAGTTCCTGCATCTGTCAGGAGGTGGCATTCTTTACTCACCTGGTAAGACTGAGGAGAACACTGTAAGTAAGGTATCAGGCCAACATTTCCAAGGGGCTTTATTGGCTCCATAAAATCGATCTTTCTTAAAGCTGTCTCATCATATCTGAGTCTATGCTTTGTGTCTCTGAAAGATGACTTTCCAGGGGCACCTGGCTGGCTCAGTCGGTAGAGAGCACGACTCTCTCTCTCTCTCTCTCTCTCTCTCTCTCTCTCTTTTTCCCTTCATTTTTTTAAAGGTTTTATTTATTTGACAGAGAGAGACAGAGAGAGAGAGAGACAGTGAGAGGGGGAACACAAGCAGGGGGAGTAGGAGAGGGAGATGCAGGCTTCCCGCTGAGCAGGGAGCCGGAAGAAGACATGGGGCTCCATCCCAGGACCCTGGGATCGGGACCAGAGCCAAAGGCAGACACTCGACTGACTGAGCCACCCAGGCGCCCCTGTAGATATCTTAAGAGAAAAAGTTTCCTTGACCGTGGAAGAGCAAACACTGGGGGAGGGGGACCAACAATGTTTTGAACCAGAGTCATTAAAAACGCTCATCTTTTTTTCTTAAAAAACAAACAAGAAAACCCAGTCATCATTTTCCTGAATTCATTCAGTTCCATGTTATTACTTTTTGTTCTGTTTAAATGCAGCTTTTTCATATGTTCTGGAAATTCATAGTTTAATTTTAGGATCTGAAGGTTACCAGAAACCTGTATTTGTCAAAGGTCCTTTTTGTGAATCTTCTTGAAGCTGAACGATATTTTGCAAGAGCATCAGAACGGTAACTGTAAATGACACAAGAGTCAAAAATGGACACGGATATTGTATGGAACCAGAAAAGACCCTGAATAGCCAAAGGAATGTTGAAAAAGAAAACCAAAACTGGTGGCATCACAATTCCGGACCTCAAGCTCTATGACAAAGCTGTAATCATCAAGACAGTGTGGTACTGACACAAAAACAGACACACAGACCAATGGAACAGAATAGAGAACCCAGAGATGGACCCTCAACTCTATACTCGACTAATCTTCAACAAAGCAGGAAAAATCCAATGGGGGGGGGGGGGCGTGCGGGAGACAGGCTCTTCAACAGATGGTGTGGGGAAAATTGGACAGCCACATGCAGAAGAATGAAACTGGACCATTTCCTGACACCAAACACAAAAAACAGACTCAACATGGATGAAAGACCTAAATGGGAGATAGGAATCCTTCCAAATCCTAGAGGAGAACACAGGCAGCAACTTCTGTGACCTCGGCTGCAGCAACTTCTTGCTAGACACATCTCCACAGGCAAGGGAAAGAAAGGCAAACATGAACTATTGGGACTTCATCAAGATAACAAGTTTTTGCCCAGCGAAGGAAACAGTTGACAAAACCAAAAGACAACAGACAGAATGGGAGAAGATATTTGCAAATGACAAATCAGATTAAGTATGTCTATAGAGGGGCGCCTGGGTGGCTCAGTCATTAAGCGTTAAGCATCTGCCTTCGGCTCAGGGCGGGATCCCAGAGTCCTGGGATCGAGCCCCACATCGGGCTCCTCCACTGTGAGCCTGCTTCTTCCTCTCCCACTCCCCCTGCTTGTGTTCCCTCTCTCGCTGGCTGTTTCTCTCTCTGTCAAATAAATAAATAAATAAATAAATAAATAAATAAATAAAATCTTAAAAAAAAAAAGGGGGGGATCTCTATAGAATGTATCAAACTCAACATCCAAAGAACCAATTATCCAATCAAGAAATGGGCAGAAGACAAGAGCAGACATTTCTCCAAAGACGACGTCCAAATGGCCAACAGACCCATGAAAAAAGTCTCCACGTCACCTAGCATCAAGGAAATACAAATCAACACCACAATGAGATACCACCTCACAGCAGTCAGAATGGCTACAATTAACAAGTCAGGAAAGGACAGATGTTGGCGAGGATGTGGAGAAAGGGAAACTCTCTTACAGTGTTGGTGGGAATGCAGGCTGGGGCAGCCACTCTGGAAAACAGTGTGGAGGTTCCTCAAAAATTTGAAACTAGAGCTACCCTACGACTCAGCAATTGCAGTACTGGGTATTTACCCCAAAAATACAAATGTAGTGATCCGAAGGGGTGCCTGCACCCCAACGTTTATAGCAGCAATGTCCACAATAGCCAAACTATGGAAAGAGCCCAGATGTCCATTGACAGATGAATGGATAAAGCAGATGTGGAGGATGGATAGAGAGATAGATAGGTAGCTATAGCTATAGATCTGTATCTATCTATATCTATCTGTATCTAGCTATACATCTGTATCTAGCTATATGTATCTATCTATCTGTCATCTATCTATCATGAAATACTACTCAGCCATCCTAAAAAAGAAAGAGAGAGAGAGAGAGAGAGAGAGAGAGAGAAAGAAAGAAAGAAAGAAAGAAAGAAAGAAAGAAAGAAAGAAAAGAAAGAAATCTTGCCATTTGCAATGACATGGATGGAACTAGAGGGTATTATGCTAAGTGGAATAAGTCAATCAGAGAAAGAAAATTATCATATGATCTCACTGATGTGTGTGTGTGTGTGTGTGTGTGTGTGTGTGTGTGTGTGTGTGTTTTCCATAAAGAGTTACACGTCATCCTGATGAAGGACACTGCAGAAAGTCACGGAGTTTATTTTCTGTTTTTAGTGTGTGCAAGGCTGTGTGACTCTGATCTTATGGGAGCCAGGGAGGTTTTCTTTTGTTTTCTCATCTTTATGTTTGGAAACCTCCTTTTTAGGGCTTGATTGAAAAAACTTTTTTAAAGATTTTATGTTTATGTAATCTCTACACCCAACATAGGGCTCAAACTCACAATCCCGAGTCCCGACGGAGGACGGAGCCAGCCAGCAGCCAGGCACCCCTTGATTTTTTTTTTTTTTTTAATTGAAGCAAACATGCAATGTGTGCTCAGCGCGGAAATAGAGCCCACGTGTTGAGGTTTTGTGGAGTCATTTGGACCTGGGTAAGTGTGAAGGCCCGGGAGCAGGGCCCACAAATGTTAAAAGTTGACAATTTCTTTGATCAGTATTCACTTAACAGATGATTTATTGAAAGTGCTATTCTATGGCAAACGTCCTTCTATGTTCGGGATACAGCAACAACCAGATAGCTGAAGCTCCCACCTCATGGATTTAAAGTTTCAGTTGGATGTAGAGATAGGTAGGTAGGTAGGTAGGCAGGCAGGCAGGCAGGCAGGCAAGCAAAGAGATTTAAAACATGGCATCGGGGCGCCTGGCTGGCTTGGTCGGTAGAGCGTGTGACTCTTGATCTCGAGGTGGTGAGTTCAAGCCTCACGTTGGTTGTAGAGATTACATAAACATAAAATCTTTTTTTTTTTTTTAAGATTTTATTTATTTATTCGACAGAGATAGAGACAGCCAGCGACAGAGGGAACACAAGCAGGGGGAGTGGGAGAGGAAGAAGCAGGCTCATAGCGGAGGAGCCTGATGTGGGGCTCGATCCCACAACACCGGGATCCCACCCTGAGCCGAAGGCAGACCCTTAACCGCTGTGCCACCCAGGCGTCCCAAACATAAAATCTTTAACAAAGAATAAATGATGGGGTGCCTGGGTGGCTCAATCGGTTGAGCGTGTCTGCCCTAGGCTCAGGTCATGATCCCGGAATCCTGGGATTGAGCCCCGCATCGGGCTCCCTGCTCAGCGGACAGCCTGCTTCTCCTTCTGCCCCTCACCCAGCTCGTGCTGTGCTCTCCCGCGCGCTCTCTCTCTCTCTCTCTCTCTCTCTCTCTCTCTCAAATAAATAAATAAAATCTTTTAAAAAATGAACGAACGAACGAACGAACGAACGAACGAACGAACAAAGCCACGGCATCAAAAGTGAGTGCTTGCTTGCTTGGGGGGGGGGGGGATCAAACCGGAATATCTTTAACCTGTAACATATTCTTTATCGATCCTGCTTTCACTACTTTGCCCGGATTTCATTTTCCACAAGTGACAGTCCCTCCCAAGTGGGCTTCTTTCATCGTAAGACCCGTGTTCTCCCCTTGTCCCGCAGAGAGAGAAGAGCCATGAGAGGCGAAAGTTGGGCAGATCGGTATAAATCTAGGAAATAAAATAATCGTTCCCAAGACCAGTAGCCAAAGTTCTGCTTCCGTTTAGGACCCGATGTGTTAAAAAAGCATGTATGGTCGTTGGCTTGGAGAAAGGGGAGGAGGCCGAAGTATCATCCTAAAGAACAGAGTAGGGGGAGAAACAGAAGTGAAAAGATCGAAGAACTGGTTTCCCCATCCATAGCCTTTGAAATGATTTGGTGTCTTCTCCTAAGAGAGAGCCCATTGTCCGTCCAATATTTCATACCGCTTTTCACAAAGTATCACAACACAACACAACACAACACATTGCACAATCCCGTGCCTCCAAACCGTCTACGCAATCCTAATGCGTCCTATCTGCGTTCTATTCTATCATGTGACTAGAGCATCATGTACTTCACCATTCCGCTGTTGTTTGACATTCAGGTGAATTCCAACTTCTGTTCGGGGTGCGTGGGGGGCGGTGTGTGTGTGTGTGTGTGTGTGTGTGTGTGTGTGTGTGCGCGTGCGCGCGCCGTATCTATTGCTGCTGTGCAGCGATCTGATCCTCAGGGTGTATCACCCTAACACCGCAATGGCTTGAAACAACATCTCTTTATCATTTCCTGGTGCTTGCCTTGGGTGGCCACGTGGTTTCTACCGGTGTACCCCGGGCTCACTCCAGCAGTGGCCTTCAGCTGGAGGGTCAACTGAGTTTGAAGGTGCAACTTGGCCACATTCCCAAGTCTGCAGTCGGTGCTGGCCGAGCACCGGGTTGCCTCTCTTGTCGATGCCTCTCATGGCCCAGTCAGCTAGACTGGCTCTCTTCCGTGAAGGTCTCGGGACGGCCTGCCAAGAGGGTCAAGCACGCTTCCGGACCACCTCTTCAGCTGTGGCTGTGCAACTAGTAAAATTTCACTTCTAGTCTATTCTTTTGGTCAAGACAAGTCCCAAGACCCAGTCCAAAACCAGGGGACAGAGCAATCGAGCCTACCTCCAGATAGCAGGAGCATCGAAGGCACATGACGTGAGGGTGCACACGTGCCAGGAGGTAAGGGAGGTACGGTTGTCAGTCTCCCACGAGGGATTCCTAAACCCTATGCCACGACGCACATTTTTGTAAAAGTAAGCTTGACGTGTTAGCGTCTAAAACATGATTTCCTTTGAATCGACCCCTAGAATTGGATTCGTCCAAAAGAAGGGGAAGATGCGTTTTTCAGGCTCTTGATACCAAAGCTCTTGACTTCCAGAATGGACTTGGATGACCCTTCACCATCTCTGCTTTGTAAGACAGTGCAAATTTAATTGGCCAACCCCGCATGAAAAGGTTGTCGATCACGTTCCCGTCCGAATTCAAATTCAAGGCAGGATTCCTTTTTAAAGGCACAGAGCAGCCAGCTCCGTGGCAAGGAGCCAGAATTCTCCGGGTGGATCTCAGATCCACCGAATCCCACAAACCCCGTGTGACGTGAATGTACGAATTCGTGGAGGTTTCCCTCCCGATGGCTAAGAAGATGCTTTCACATCAGTGATGACAAAACGCAAACCCACAAAACCCCGATAGATGGGCACGGTCTTCCCTAAAGGGTCCCTTATTTCATGGAATCCAATTCTTCCACCTTGCAGTCTGCATTCACGGCTTCTATTTTCCGAGAGGCCGACACTCTTTCTCTGCAGACATGTCACAAGATCGGCAGGATACGGTCTTCCGTGCGTCGGGCACACCAAAAGCTGTTGGGAAGGCCCCTGCCATCGGAATGTATTCGGCACGGATGCTAAGGAAGACTTTGAAACCGATCTAGTCCGGTTCCGTCCTTCAGTCCTCTTGGGGGCAGAGCTTCCGTGTTCCATGCCCCCTCTCCAGGAACGCCACTCTCCCCACAATTTCAGGTGTCCAGGCAACCCGGAAACTCTCGAGCTAGGTGAGTTCTTCTGGGAAGGGGCGGGGGGGGGGTTGGGGGGGAAAGGGTGGGCAGTGCCGACGTTTGGAAACATTGAAGGGCACCCGAGGCGAGGCTATGGCCAAACCGAGTCCGTGCACAGGTACGTAAGGCGGGGGTGGGGGGGCGGGGGTGGGGATGGGGGGGTGGTGGGGTGGGGCACGAAACCTGTGCTCTCCGTAGGTTACGAAAAGCTCAGGGGCACCTGGCTGGCTCTCTGTAGAGCGCGCTGACTCTTGATCTCAGAGTCCTGAGTTCGAGCCCCACGTTGGGTGTAGAGTTTACGTGAACCAGCAGCAGCAGCAGCAGCAGCAGCAGCAGCAGCAGCAGCAGCAGCAGCACCACCACCACCACCACCACCACCACCACCACCACCACCACCAAAAATGATAATAATGAAAAGCTCGAAAAGCCCCACGGCCCCTGGCAGGATGTCTATGGCAAGCCACACCTCCACGACAAATAGCTTTCCACAGTGACGGCGACGGATGGCGGAAGGACAGAGGCAGCACCCTACCCCAAACCTCACAGCCTGCCTCCTTTCCGGCCAGATGTGCAGCATCTGGGAACGGCTTTGAAACCTTCCCAGTCAACGGCTTGGGCCCGCCTGTCGGGAAAAGCGCTCTGCTGTTCATTTCACTCCTGGACGAGCCTAGGAAGATGAAGCGGCGGTAGCTCTCCGTGGGGGGGGGGGGGGGGGCGCCACGCGATCCAACACACACGACCACAGCCACTGAGGAGCATGAGATCTGTATGGCCTCGAGGGGTACAGGATAGCCCGTGAATCCTTTTCCAAGGAAGAAGGCGGCAACGTGAGAGCGTGCAAAACACTTTCTCACAGCATCTGCTGATGGTGCTAGGACTTCTGTCCCCGGAGAGGATACTATTTTTCCACCGCTTCCAGTTTTAAGAGAAAGGGTCAGGGGAAAATCATTCAGTCGTTCCACTCATCTTCATGGCTCATCGTGGAAAACGAAGACGCCGTACAAAGGAGCAAAGCGCGGATCCATGCAAACACATGGGTGAGCCCCCCCAAAACATGACGCTAAGTGAAAGGAACCAGACAGCCAGGGTGACATAATGCCTTGGGATCCCATGGGTAGGAAAGAGCCAGACGGAATAGCCCAATCCTAGAGGGAGGGAGCAAACAGATCAGAGGCTGTTGGGGGAGAATGGTGAAGAGAGCCGGGGTGAGGGTCAGGGTGAGGTTGAGGGTGGGGGGGGGGGAGGCGCGGACGGGAAGGGGGAGGGGTGGGGGGTGTCTCTTTTTGAGGTGACGGAAATGTTCTGGAAATGGCGGTGCGGGTCGTGCAGCTTTGTGAGTAACCTTTAAAAAAAATAAAAAAGGCCACCGAACCGTACACTTTCAAGAGGATGTGAATCATGGCGTGCGAATTGTATCTCCACTTTGAAAATGTGTGAGGAAAAAAATGTAGCAGATGCAGGTTGGTAGGTTGGTAGGTAGGTAGGTAGGTGGGTGGGTGGGTGGGTGGGTGGGTGGGTAGGTAGGTAGGTAGGTGAACGGGCCGGTGGTGGACCGATGTTCGTTCGTTCGTTCGTTCGTTCGGTCCCTCCCTCCCTCCCTCCATCCATCCATCCATCCATCCATCCATCCATCCGGTCCGTGCGTCCACGAAGATCTGCATCAAAAGGTGTGGGAAGGGGGAGGTCGGGTTCTTGTTCTGAGTGGTTTTATTTGTTCCCCAAACTAATCACCTCTGTGGAGATAAACAAAGATCACCCACATGAGAACAGGAATCACCTGTTGAGGTCAACAGAGTCTGTGGGCGGTTATCACCACCTGGGTCTGGCAGAGACTCGAAGCAAACGCAGGCCAGGCGGAGGAGTGGAAAAGCTTTCTGGTGGCAAAGGGGGAAGGTCCAGTGAGAGGTTGTTGCGGTGGGCGGGGGGAGCAGGACGGGAGCTGACTAGAAGAGGGGTGTCCTGGGTCATTTCGGGGAAAGAGAAACTTGATTTCCGTCCGTGGGTCCATCGATCTCATTCTCTGGATCTAGCTCTATGGAGAAGAACAGCGACGTGTCTCCATGTTGTCCATCTGTATCCCCACGTCAACATTGTCCAAGGTGTAGGTTTGTTGAATCCGTGATGTCGGAGACGCTTAGAGAAGAACACAGGTGAGTCTATTTCCCAAACGATCCACAAAAATCACCGTAACTGCAACTGTTCCTCCTTCCCACCCATGCTCTCTCCACACCCCGCCCCCCCTCCCCCTCCCCCT
>NW_026623073.1:27500-50000 GCF_023065955.2 Ursus arctos | reverse complement strand
ACGCCGGCCGGCCTCAGCACCCTTGGCGGGCCCCCCCCCCGCGAACCAGGCCCCACCACGGCTGGGACCCAAAAACCCCACGTGACCCCCGCCGCAGGGGCCCAGCAGAACCTCCGTCCATCCGTCTGGTCCATCCCGGAGTCACGACCCAGGGGAAGCAACCCCCAGGCGAGAGCGGCCCGACCCGTGCCCGCACGCCACCCCCGGCGGCAACTCGGGACGGGAGCGGGCGGGAGACAGCCGCTCGCACGGCACGGGGAAGCGGGACGCGCGGGGGCGCCCCACCCCTCGGGAGACACAGCACCGCGAGGGAGTGGCCGCACGCGCACTCGCACGCACGCGGGAGCCCCGCGCGCCGGACGCCGGCCAGGCCCAGCGGGATCCTCCCCCGACTCGGAGGGGGGAGGCGCAGGCCGCGGTAGGCAAAGAGCGGCGCTCGGCCCCGCCGCGGGGCCGGCAGACCCCTCACGGAGAGGGGGCTCTGCCCAACACGCAACGGTAGTCACCCCGCATCGGTGGCCACTACGCGCAGAGGAGGGGCGGCAGCTGGGGGGTTCCGGTACCCCAAGGCACCCTCTCGGATCGCTAGAGAAGGCTTTCTCACCGAGGGCGCATCGCCCCCACCCATTCGTCCCCCGACCGGGCCCCGCTAAACGGCTCTCCAAAGGCCGCCAAGGGCTCGGGGGGCGGGGGTAGGTCTGCGGCAAGGGGCAGGCACAGGGCAATCCTGAGCGCTCACGGCTGGGGCCCAACAAGGAGACCGTCCTTGCCCCGCCACGCACACCATGCTCGCGTCACCGCCCGGAAAGAGCTCCGTGCCTCCGGCGAGGCCACGAGAGGCGGAGACGGACGTGGCATGCTGGGGCGAAGAAACGGCACCCCTCGGCTGGCCAAGCGCCACAGCGCTGGCTCGGCCCGCCGCGATCGCTCACACACCCCGCCACGTCCAGGCCCCCCCAGCACGGCATGCGCCAGGGGGACGACGAGGCGCCCGCATCCCCATGGGGGGGGCAGGTGGTCCTCCCTTACCGACTCCACCACCCGCTCCTCGGACTACGCCACCAACAGCGGTGGCCCGAGGGGGTCGCTGGGAACAGGAAACGACGCCACCGCTCGGCCTCGGGCACCTGAGACAACCTGGAGCGCTCCAGGGGCACCACGGAGGGCCAGGCGCAACGCGCTCAGCACGCCCAGGCGGTGAGCAGCGCGGCGTCGGGACGGCCCTCCCCATGGCAGGGAGAGCCGCTCACCACACGAAGCCAAGAAAGGCAAGCGAGAGTGTCCGCTGCGTCAGAGGACCCCGGTCCCACGGACACCAGGAGGCCGAACGTGGGAGGGCGGGGTCGGGCCGGAGTCCACACCCCCCCCGCGCCCTCCCCGCACCGCCACAGCAGGCGGAGGAGGAGGAGGAGCGCGAAGGGCCCGCGGGCAGAACGAGAAGAGCGGTCCCATTCGCCATGAATGTCCGTCCCTCGTCTGACGCGGCTTAGGCCCGGCCCGGGAGAGCACGAGATCACCACATCGATCGGCAGAATGTGCCCAGGGAGGTCCCGAGGGGGGGAAAGCCCGGCGAGGACAGCAACCAGAGGGACCTGCTTTCAGCCTCGCCAGCACCCCTCGACCCCAGGGCGAGAGCAGCCGGACAACCCAAGGAAGGAGGACGCCTGACACGTGGCACGGAGCCTTGCGGGACAAGGGTTGTCACGACCGCAGCCAGGTGCCCGCAGTGGGGAGCGCACGGGGTAAAGCACCCACGCCGCCTGCCCACACCGCCCTCGGGTGCTGGAGACCGGAGGCGGCACCACGGCCTGGACCATCTGGAGGCACCCGAGCCGGCGCACAGGCCCACGCGGACGGCTCAAGTAAGCGAGGGCACAGCCGGGCTTGGCACCATGGTCAAGCCCAGAGGTCCCCCCCGCCCCGCACACGCCCAGAGGTCCCCATCTCTAAGGCGACAGTCGCCAAAGCACAGCGTGTCAGCACCTACCTGGCAACAAAAAGTGCTCATTTCAGGTGACAAAATCACCACGCCGACTGCCGGGGCCTAGACACAAGTCACCGGGACCTCCTGGGACCGTAGCCAGGCCACCGGCCCCAAGCACCGTTCCATCAGCCCCGGCCCCTGGAGCCCCCAGGGCCATCTGGTCGACCCCGGGAGCGTGGCGGCAGCCGGGACCGACGGGGGACTCGCGGGAGGTGGAGCGGGCCGGGTAGGCCCTCCCCCAGTCCGCCTGTCGTCCCCACGTCAGGACTTAGAAAAATCACCAAAGTCCTGCGGAGGCACCTGTGGACGCCCTGCTCCCCGGCCCTCAGGACGGCCCCACGCCTGTCCCATGCCGGTCCCATGCCGGTCCCCGACTCCCAGTTGGGACTGGGGGGGGGAGGGGGCGATACCACGGAGGCGTCCCCGACGGCCGGACCGCAATGGGAATCGCGGCCGGGCCCCTGGGGCGCCATATCCGTGCCTCCCCTCGCGACCCGATCCGGTCCGGTCCGTTCCGGTCCCCTCCGGTCCCCACCTCCGCAGCGGGCCTCGGAAAGCTTGGTAAGAAAATCGGGTCAGACGACCGGAACCCCACGCGTGCCCCGTGGCCGGGCCCGTCACGCCATCCACGGGCTTCCTCTCAAGGCTCGAGCGCGACACGGGAGAAAACCGCGCGACACGGAAGGCCCGACGACCGACCGGAGCCACCGGCCGGATGGCGTCCGGGCGCCGGACACACCCGCTCCCATTCCCCCACGGGCCGAGGAGGGGACACCGGTGGGTGCTGGTCGACCCGTCCAGGCGACCCCCACACCCTTCTCAGGGAGCGAGGCGGTGGCGGCGTCACACCCTCACAAGCCTGGAGGTTCAATCTCCCGCGAGCCGATCGCGCGCCGACACCCCAGAGAGAGCGGGACAATCACGCTAGTGTCACCGGCTTCCTGGAACTCCGGCTTGGGGACCGCAGCCAAATGCCATCCCTTACTGACATCGGCGACGCTCTGGCAGGGTGACGCTATATAAAAGCGGCCGCCAGGTGGCGCCCGACAACCGGCGCAAAGGACACCGAGACAGATCCAGATCGCGGGCCCGTGAAGGCGCACAGCCGGCCGCCCGGCCACCCGATCTTGTCCCGGCCCCACCTCGGAGGGGCGGGCAGAGGGTGTGGGGCGCGCGGACCCGGGGCGTCGGCCTCGGGAGCCCCCGACCAGCGCGGCACGGCTGCAGCACCCCAGGGCAGACCGGGAAAACGTGTCTGGGCCGCTCCAGCCGGAAAGGGAGCCGGCTGGCCACGGGACACGCGCGTACGCATGCGCTCACGCCCACGCACGCACGCCCACGCACGCACGCACGACCCCGCCGGAAGCGGACGTGGGCGGAAAATTCCCCAAAGGGGCGCGCGTGGGTGGCTCAGTCGCTAAGCGTCTGCCTTCAGCTCGGGTCACGATCCCAGGGTCCTGGTTTCCAGCTCCCCGTCGGGCTCCCTGCTCACCGGGAAGCCTACTTCTCCCTCTCCCGCTCCCCCTGCTTGTGTTCCCTCTCTCGCTGTCTGTCTGTCTGCCTGTCTGCCTGTCTGCCTGCCTGCCTGTCTGTCTGTCTCTCTCTCTCTCTCTCTCTCTCTCTCTCTCTCTGTGAAATAAATAAATAAAATCTTAAAAAAATAAAATAAAATTCCCCGCAGACACCGGCAGGCCCCAGAGGCCCGGCCGGCATTACGCGGGCTTCCCACAGCGGCACACGGGCGGTGCCCTGGGCCTCTGGGAGGACTTAAGACAAATTTCGGGGGGCAGGCAGGGAACGGAAAACAGAGACCGTGTGAGTACTCCTAGAACAACAACGGTTGAACCATTTTTCTTCTATCATTTCAAGGGGAGGAAGTCTCTCTCAAGCATACGAAGAAAGCTCAGGAGGGCAGAAAGGGGGTGATTGACACACGCCCCCAGAAAGGTGCACACTGAATCCCTCTCTGCGTGTACCACGATGACATCCAAGGACAACAAACAGGCATGGGGGAACATCCGTGCAAAGGCAGGTGTGGCGATAAGAATATCGGTTTCCCCCGAAACCGCCTGGGTGGCTCAGTCGTTGAGCGTCTGCCTTCGGCTCAGGGCATGATCCGGGCGTTCTGGGATTGAGCCCCGCATCAGGCTCCTCCGATGGCAGCCTGCTTCTTCCTCTCCCACTCCCCCTGCTTGTGTTCCCTCCCTCTCTCACTGGCTGTCTCTCTCTCTCTGTCAAATAAATAAATCAACCAGTATTTAAATATATATATATATATATAATATTATATATTAATATATTTATATTTAACGTTTTTATTAAATACATTTAATATGTTTAAATATATTATATATTTATTTTATTGTATATTTATTATATTTTTATTTATATAATATATAAATAAATAATATATTTATTATATATAAATATATATTATATATTTATTAAATATATTTAATATATTTAATATTATATATATATTATACACACACACACACACACACACACACATATATCTCGGTTTCAGCATCTGTGACCATAACCCGGAAACACACGGTGGGGGGGGGCGGGGGGGGAGGAGGAGGCGCGGAATGGGGAGGAAGGGAGTTAAAATAGCCATTCACTAAACAAATCCAGCTCCGGGACATCCGCGCATTCCAACACTAGGACACGGGGGGGGGGGGGGGGGGGGGCGGGGGGGGGTAAGAGAGGAAGGGAGGGTGGGTGGTGCTTGAGAAGAGGTAAATAATTGATGATGAAATGTTCCATGATATTAAGGAGAAAAGAAAAACCAGGCGTAGCACTTCCTCTGGCGTGTAAAGGAAAAAAAGTTTTTTGTTTCTTTTTTTTTCTTCCTTTTTTCGTCTTTCAAGTACACGTATTTCAGGGCACCTGACTGGCTCTGTCGGAGGAGGACCGGGTGACTCTTGATCCGCAGGGCTCGTGAGTTCCAGCACCACGCTGGATGGGCATAGAGATTACTTAAAATTAGAAAGCTTTAAAAAACAAACACACAAACCACAGACGCGGAGCAGCATTAAGCATCCAAGACATACACCTGTCTTGGGGCGCCTGGGTGGTGCAGTCGGTTGGTTGGGCAGCTGCCTTTGGCTCGGGTCATAGCCCCAAGGTCCTGGAACAGAGCCCCCCATCACGCTCCCTGCTCAGTGGGGAGTCTGCTTCTCTCCCTCCCTCTGCCGATCCCCCTGCTTGTGCTCTCTCACTCACGCCCTCTTTCTCAAATAAATAAAAATCTTTATTATGGAAAGAAAAAAAAAAGATAAACACCTGTAAACAGGAAGTAGTCAGAGGAAAACATCCACAGTAGCAGAGGATGCGACATTAGAGGGCAGCAGAGCAGCATCCTAGCCAGGTGCTATGGCGCTTTACTGCTTTCTGTGCCCCGTAGGGACCTTTAAAAAAACCTCACCCTCCTATCCAGGGAGGAGAGGGCAGAAGCAACCTCCAGCAAGACTTCCTTTGATTAAAGGGAACTCTTATTACATTCACCTTCACCATTTGAACATGGGCTTTTAATGGTTTCCTTTCCAAGCCTTTCTCTTTGCCTTCTTCTTACCTGTGTGAATCCCTGATCCCACAGTCACAACATCCCCCCCCCCCCCCGCCACCACCAGAACACACACACACACACACACACACACACACACACACACACACACCGGATGAAAACTGTTCTCTGTACACCATACATCCTGAGCACTGCGAAAGTAAATGAGGAAACGCGGACAAGAGAGAAATCAAGCAAATACCGTAACTCTGAAGGCTGGACATCTACTGAGTTGAGAGAACTGACCAAACATCAGAAACTTGAAATGAAGGTTTTCCTTTAAAGTTGATTCTTCCTTAGTGGGCTAAACTACCTACGTTCTTTACCGGTATTTCCTCAACTCAAGAGTGCGGCGATCCAAAGGCGGTTTCGCGGTAAAAAGTTTGTGGGTGCCGTCTTGACATTTGCTTTGCACGTACACATATTTCAGGGCACCAGGCTGGCTCGGTCAGTCGGAGGACCACGCGACTGCGACTCTTGATCTGCAGGGGTTGTGAGTTCCAGCACCACACTGGATGGGTGTGGAGATTACATAAACAAGCGGATGGGCAAAAGGAATTAAAATCGCTACGGTGATTTCAAACAAAACAAGTGAAAACAAAACAAAACTCGGAAATAAAGTCGCCCCTGGCTTAATGCTTATTTCTAGACGCGACGACAGAGACCTGTGAGGTTGCCAGACAAAGAGCTATCACGGAACAGATACCCAAACAGATACGCCCAAGCCCAACAGAGGTTTGACAAATGCTCAAAGGCCACTCGAAGGAGGAAAGATGGCCCACCTCCCCGTGACATCAGAGGACGGTAATCAGACATCCACAGACCAAGCACGCAGGCAGGCAGGCAGACAAAGGAAAACAAGAAAGCTGGGGCGCCCGGGTGGCTCAGTCGGTTAAGCGTCTGCCTTCGGCTCAGGTCATGATCGAAGGGTCCTGGGATCAAGCCCCCCCATCGGGGGCTCCCTGCTCACCAGGGAGTCTGCTTCTCTCTCTCTCTCTCTCTCTCTCTCTCTCTCTCTCTCTCTCTCACACACACACACACACACACACACCCTCCTCCCCGCTTGTCCCCCCCCGCCAAAAAATTGTTTAAATTAAAGAAAGAAGGAAAGCAAGCAAGCAAGCTTTGACCTAAACAGCCACACTTCACCCCTCACACAAATGTGAACTCAAAATGGATCACACACTGCCATGGGAAACATAAAACTGGAACACACCGGGGGGGGGGGGGGAGCTCTAAGAGAAAAATTGAGGAACTAGGGCCAGGCAAAGAGAGTTTAAGACTTGACACCAGAGGCATGATCCATGAAAAAGACACGGAGAGGTGGGAAGTCATCAAAATTAAAAACCTAGGCTCTGTGAAACACCCTCTCAAGAGGGCCAAGTGACAAAGGACACGCAGAGGCCTGGGGGATTTGGGGGGGGGGGGGCTTGTGGCTCAGAGAGAAACAAAATGAGGAAACGCTCCCAGAGGTTGGATCAGGGTCACCAGGTGAACAGCGGTACAATCCGTTCAGATAGGAGGTCTGGCGCACGGCCAAGGCAAGGAAGAAGACCAAGATTTTAGGGTTAGGTCCCCTTGAATAGGTCGTGTCCACGAGGCTACCGAGTCAGAAAATCAGCTAGGCAGTTTTATCTCTAATTCCGAATGGACATGAAGTCTGGGGTTTATAAGCAGAAAGTCCATAAGCGATCACCCAGAGGCGATTAAACACAGAGAAACACCGTAGCAACAATAGACTCTGTAGGGCCCAGGGTCGAACTAGGGCCAGCGGGGTGGGGGTGGGGGTGGGGGTGGGGTGGGGGTGGGGGGGACACTTCACATTTTAACACCCAGCCTAAGGAGCCCATGCTGAAGAACACTGCCGCTGCAGAGGAGGACCGTCAGGAACGGTAGGAACGACAGGAGCAAGACACCGCCAGCTGTCAGGAACTACAGAGGGGATGAGAGATTCCCGAGGAACAAGGACCAATGAGCCACTTACCCAGACTGCCCTCAAGGAAACCAGAACATGTCACCCCTGAAAGGTGCCTCATCGGTACATGGCTTACTTTGAATTCAACTCACTGGAGACACAGCAGCTGCAGGAAGGATATTCCGACCCTTCTTTTCTTCGTGAGAGCAAGAGGTCGAACTCCCGTGTGAAAGGTACCTGCCCTGGAACCAGGAAGAAGACAGACATTCTTCATCACCAGAGACAAGGGGAGGGGACCGGGAGAATTAGGGTCTGAACAATCCACGTCAATAAACCCTCTTCGACCACCCCCTGTCTTCCCGGGGACGTCTCTCACCGCGGCCTACCGACCTGCCTGCCCCTTGCCCGAACCCCTTTGTCTTCTCCATTCTTCACAAGTTGGCTGATGCCTTGTCTTTACTCTCCTGCCCCGTCCATGTAAACACCCACTAACCGTCGTATGCCCTTCTCCCGTGAATCTCTTGTGTCGGTCGCCATCCTAGGCCCAGCCAGAGACCCCCAAGAGGGTAGAGGAGACTCTCTCCTTCCCCGCCCCTCCCCCCCCCCCCACCGCGGGGCCTAGACTGTCCAACTGGAATGTCGGTGTCGGACTTGATGAGGAGAGCGAAGGCAAGAGAAATGAAGCGACAATGAGGTCTCCTTACAACTTGCAGCCCGCCGATAAATCCCTGAGACATACAGGGTGTAACAGCCCTACAACTCTCTCAAGGATTTTTTTTTTTTTTTTAACGTTTTACCGATGAGGATTTGCTGTAGTCAGTGTCACTTCACTCTCATAACCACAGACGCCCAGAATATGCTAACACCCCTCTATCAACCTGTGGCCCACTGACACACATCTAAAGGGCCTCATGACTCCCGCTTTGCTAAAACAGTAGGGACCGACCTTACCTTGACAAGAGCTAGCCCTGCAAGGTCTCGGAGACCTTGCTCTCAGTATACACAAATTCCTTAGAGACTTACCTTAGCCCTAACCCCCACTCACTAGAAACTGTATCACCAGTTAACGCCTCACAGTCCCAGTGCGGCTCTTTCCGCCCACAGATCCCGTCCCCATGCTATAATAAAAGCACCTGGTTGCACCAGAAACATCTCAAGAATTCTTTCTTGACCGCGTGCTTGGCAGCTCCACATCAGGTCTGCTTGTCTGTCTGTTCTTGTGTTTGTCCCTTCATGCGTGTGTGTGTGTGTGTGTGTGTGTGTGTGTGTGTGTACACGTGTGTACGTATCTGTCCGTCTGTCTAGTGGGGCTTTATTTATTTCTTTAGAGCGATTTGGGGTTCACTGCAAAACTGACTGGCGAATACGGACGGTACCCATATGCCACCTGCTCTGCCATCGCTCACTGCTCCCCGCCCCACCACCCAACATGCAGAGGCGCAGGTGTGCTCCCTCAGAGCTTCCCACTCCCCCATCTGTGCCAGAGCCGGTGTGTTGATTACAATGGATGAATCTACACTGAGGCATCATCATCACCCATTCAGAGTCCAGAGTTTACGCTAGGGTTCACTCTTGGTGTTGTCCATTCTATGGGTTTTGACAAAGGTATCTTACCATCATAGTAGCACACTCAGTAGTTCCACTGCCTTAAAAATCCTCTGTGTTCTGCCTGTTCATCACCCCCCCCCCACACCCCCAACCCCGCCAAAACCCCTGGCAGCCTACAGATCTTTTTTTTTTTTTCTTCCCTCCCTCCCTCCCTTCATCTTTCTTATTACTAGTGTGGATATCATTCGTTTATTATAAAAAAGAGACACGGAAATTATTTACGTAATGCAGGACTGCACAACTTCAGTGGACTGGGTAGTTTCACATGACGCCGTTTCAATAATGATTTATTTCAGGCTACATCTTTTCTGAGAATGTCACAATCCATGTCACCTACAACTACTTCGATGCCTCCATACTCTGGGAGAAGAAATTTCTCGCCAACTTGCATGCCAACTGGTTGAGTCTCTCCACCCTTTTCCTTTAGAGCCTCATCCAATAGCTACTCCTGTTGCTTGCAGTCCTTGTCCTGGAGATTTTTATGGGAGCACAATGCCTCCTTTGGTTACAATGTTGGCTGCACTCCTTTGACCTAAAACCTGGTCAAAGAGGGGGAGAAACCCTCTCTAAACGCCTGTCCGGCCATGACGCTGTCCGCTGCAGTTTGTACTCTGCTCTCCAGCCTACTGATTTCAGTTCTGTCTCCTCCACAATGTCACATTTAGTGGGAACCGTGAGTTATGTTCACCATCTCAGATTGGCTTCTCTCAGTCAGGAATACACATGTACGGTTCCCCCACCTGGCTCCCCACAGCTACCCATAGTTCCATAGCTCGCTCATTTCTTTCCAACGCCCCCGAAAAACATTCCATGGCCTGGATGTACCCCAGTCTACATATCCATTGACCTCCTGAGGGACTTCTTGGTTGCCTCCAAGGTCAGGCAGTTATGAATGAAGCTACCGTGAACGTCTGTGTGCAGGTTTCTGTGCAGACGTCAGTTTTCAACTCATTTGGGCCGTTGATAAATACCAAGGAGTGGGATTGCTGGGTCGTACGGTAAGAGTGTGTTTAGCTTGGAAAGGCATCGCCCATATTTGTGGCATTTTTTGGATGATAGCTGAGAGCAGGGCAGCACACTGAAGGAACAAGGTCATGAAGGAGGTAGAATTCAAAGATGCTGGAAAGGAAGATGTCACCAAGGCACGACCTTTACCTCCATCCTCGTAGGGTTTGTGGCTGACCCTGAGGATGACATTGACATGAGACAGATGACCAGGAAAAGGAGCATACAAATTTGTTTCCTACAAGTGTCACATGACAAAGCCCTCCTGAGGAAACGAAGATCCTGAGAAGGAGCAAACCCTAAATGCTTGTATATTGGGTTGAACAAGGAGAGGCGATTGTGGGAGGGTAACTCAACAATGTGGCGAGGCTATAGGAACGTTAAGGATGTAAAACAAAACAAAACAAACAAAAAAGCAAGATCTGTTTGTCCAGAATTCTCATTCTCATTCTGAACTTCCTGTCCTTGAAGATCAGAATGTTACTCACGGGGCACCTGGGTGGCTCAGTCTGTTAAGGTTAAGTGGCTGCCTTCAGCTGAAGTCAGATCTCTCAATCCCGGCATCCTGGGATTGAGCCCTGCCTTGGCCTCTTTGCTCAGCGGGGAGTCTGCCTCTCCCTCTCCCTCTGTCTTTCCCCCCCTACTCATGCGTGGGCTCTCGCTCACCCTCCCTCCCTCCCTCCCTCCCTCCCTCTCTCTCAAATAAATAAAATCTTTTTAAAAACTTTTAAAAAAAGAATGTCTCTCACTCCCCTTCTGGCATAGGGAAGACATCTTCCAGGGGGATGGGTGGGGGAAGCTTCTGGGGAGAAAAGGGGGAGAGTCAGGTACCCTCCTTGCACCTGCGGGGCGGGGGGGGGGGGGGGGGTTGGGTTGGGTGTGTGTGTGTCTGCTGCTGCCGCCGCTGCTGCTTTGTAGAAGTGTCTACAGTTCAAAACAGTACTCTGGTTTCCTTTATATCTAAAGCTTATCTCGGGTTTGGGGTTTGGGTTTGGACAGGAGGAGGGAGGGCCACATTTTCTTCTGACAGAGTGGAGAAAGAGAAGAGGGGTGCGGGCTTGTGCATATTCTTTTCCATCTTGGGGTGAGCGGAGGATTCAGATTCAGCTCTTGCCAGATGAGATCTAATTTCTCCATAAACAATCAGGCAAAATATCAGGCAAACAGAGGGCGAGTAAGCGTTAGAAGACCATGGACAAGATGGGTTCCAAAGCAATGATTTCATCAGAGGAACGTGAATGCCAAAGATTTCCAGGGACCATGTTTATGGATGACTTGGTGTGTAGGTCATTTCAAATTTACAGTGCTACCATCCATCCGGTCACTTCAGCATACTGTCTCCAGCTCACACGAGCAGTGTAGTCGTGCAAATATAATATGGGGCTCATCCAGGGATGGGATTGTGCCAGAGAAAGGGAGACAGCAGCATGTAATTGAGCCTAAGGAGTGTCCAAGAGAGTGACTCTCTAAAGTACATCGAGGCAGAAGGAGACCGGCTGGATTTTTTGTTTGCTTGCTAGGTGTTTGTGGCAATGGGGTGGATGTGGGTGGGTGTTGTTTATTTTCTGGACAAGGTGAAGGGACCCTTCAAGTGGAAGTATTTGCACAAGGGGTCTTGCAGGATGGGAGGGTGCAGCTCAGTCCCTTTACCAAGAAAAAAGGAGAATCAGACCTTTTAAGAACTAGGCAAGGAGAGGAGTCTAGCTTTGGTTATTGCAGCACCCAGGCACCTCGGCAGAAACAACAGAAGGTTCCCAAAAGGAACCGAGTTGCAGGAATCAGCGTGAGCAGGCCCCATCACCCTCAGCTCTCAGCTCTCAGCCCTCAGCCCTCAGCCACCTCCCCACCGGGGCAGGAGGCGTCTATAATCCAGTCTGAGCTCCAGATCTGGGTCCCGCCCCCCCTCACCCCCACCCACCTACAGGGCTCCCCTGCCCTCTTCTCAGCCAGAGACACATATGGGAGGGTGGTCCCAGAACAAATCTCCCCACATCCACAGAAATCTTGCCAGCACTTTGACCACTTGGCCTTGAGACACCAACTCATCTGTACCCGTGCATGATTTTTTCCTTGGACCAGGGGCCTAGTTCACCACTTAGGACGAACAGCAAATCCCCGCTTCCCCCCCTCCCCACCCTCCCCGCAGCCTATGGTTCCCAATTCGACCGGACAACATCAGTTGGGGGGGCGGGGATGGGGGAGCAGCTGAAGGGAGGGTCAGGGTGATCCATTCTAATGGGCCTCATTCAATCGTATCATTCAAATGCAGAAAGCTTTCTGTTAAAGTCAGAGCCTGGGGCTTCTCTCCACTGAATGGCTTTCCCAAACTTCCCCAACCCTTAGGCTGCAGCTTGCAAACTTCTGGGAAGAAAGGGAGGGAGGGAGGGAGGGAGGGAGGGAGGGAGGGAGGGAGGGAGGAGGGTAAGGGGAAAAAGGGGAAAGAGGATGTCCGAAGAGTTCACCTCATCTGGGTGTCAGTCCTTCATTCCATTTCTATGAAACATGGACAGAGGCCTGCCTTCTGTCACTGCCTCAAGCTGAAGTAAGGTGCAGTAGAGGCTTTGGAATGGAAGGGTCTGATACAGTGCAGGTCGCAACTTTTGGTCCCTTGTGTTATTGGAGGGGGTCTCAGAGATAGTTCCTTATCTGAGAACTTGGATATTTTTCTACATGGTTTCATTGATTTTATCCCCAAGTATACTCTATGGAATAGTAACAGCATAGCATGACCCAACTGTCTCATTCTGTCTCAGATTGATCTGATCCGGCGGGCCTCGTGGGCCTCGGAGAGTACAGACCGGTAAATTAGCCTGAGCCCCTCCCCCCCAGGACGGGGGCGGGGGGGGGGGGGGCAAAGGTCGTGGTGGTTAAGGGCTTCTTGTAGCCAAGTAGCTTAGTGTTTGGTTTTACCTCTATGGGTTCTTTTTTTTTTTTTTCCTTTACATATCTTTATTAAGTAATCTCTACACCCAACGTGGGGCTCGAAGTCACAACCCCGAGATCAAGAGTCGCATGTTCTACTGACTGAGCCAGCCAGGTGCCCCTATTTATATGGGTTCTTATTTCCAAACAGGAGTTAATAGAGGTGCCGCAAGCGGAGTTAACTATCACAGACTCGGCCTCATTCAGCAAGCAATCCGGTAGTTCATAAGAGGCATTTCTATGGAAACAAAAGGAAAACACTGGTTAATGGTTGGAACAAGGGATAAACCCAGTGTCTAAGTCCAGAGTACTACCGGTGAGAAGGTCTCTAGGATGTCAGGCTTGAAGCATCCTCAGATAGAGTGAGGGTGGGCAGGGGCAATCTGACGAATTTTTCTGGTGTGTAGTTCAAATGTCTCATTTTGAGTGGCCCATAGAGCAACAGGCACAAAGATTGTCTATGTACGAGCTATTGTTGCCATTTCCCTGAAATTTATTTCAAGTTGACCAGCTTTCACTTGCCACACTTCAGGAAAAAGGGCACTTTCAGTTCTTAATGATTGTAAGGTAAGAGAATGGGAGAATGTTGGAAACCTTAGTTTGAACAGTCATAGTCAGAGACTCAAGGAAACCCGAAGGATTCAGGATCCAGTCCAGGTTTATAGGCAAACAACATATGTTCAAAGATAATTCATCAGAACTAGCACCTAACACCTACAAAAGTGTGTTATTGAAATACAGTCTTTCTCCCTAAAGTCACCTTCATTCCTGTCAAAGATAGCCAAATGAAGATTAATTTGTTTGTAAAACAAGCCCAGTTTTTAACAAACATGGCCTAATCATCTACGTAAGCACAGCAAAAATAGCAATTGACCAAATCATATATAAGGTTCTTTCTTTCTTTCTTTCTTTCTTTCTTTCTTTCTTTCTTTCTTTCTTTCTCTTTCTTTCTTTCTTTCTTTCTTTCTTTCTTTCTTTCTTTCTTTCCTCTTTTAAATCTGCTTTGATGTAGCTTTTTATAAGGAATTTTAGATTGAACCTTTAACTGCCTTTTTAAAGCCAAGAGCCAAGCCAAGTATTTCCCATCGGATTTGTCTGCAAGACCTGTAGGTTGAGGTCGATTTCTCTCATCTTGAGGTCCTCCAAATTTCCTGAAGTTCCTGCATCTGTCAGGAGGTGGCATTCTTTACTCACCTGGTAAGACTGAGGAGAACACTGTAAGTAAGGTATCAGGCCAACATTTCCAAGGGGCTTTATTGGCTCCATAAAATCGATCTTTCTTAAAGCTGTCTCATCATATCTGAGTCTATGCTTTGTGTCTCTGAAAGATGACTTTCCAGGGGCACCTGGCTGGCTCAGTCGGTAGAGAGCACGACTCTCTCTCTCTCTCTCTCTCTCTCTCTCTCTCTCTTTTTCCCTTCATTTTTTTAAAGGTTTTATTTATTTGACAGAGAGAGACAGAGAGAGAGAGAGACAGTGAGAGGGGGAACACAAGCAGGGGGAGTAGGAGAGGGAGATGCAGGCTTCCCGCTGAGCAGGGAGCCGGAAGAAGACATGGGGCTCCATCCCAGGACCCTGGGATCGGGACCAGAGCCAAAGGCAGACACTCGACTGACTGAGCCACCCAGGCGCCCCTGTAGATATCTTAAGAGAAAAAGTTTCCTTGACCGTGGAAGAGCAAACACTGGGGGAGGGGGACCAACAATGTTTTGAACCAGAGTCATTAAAAACGCTCATCTTTTTTTCTTAAAAAACAAACAAGAAAACCCAGTCATCATTTTCCTGAATTCATTCAGTTCCATGTTATTACTTTTTGTTCTGTTTAAATGCAGCTTTTTCATATGTTCTGGAAATTCATAGTTTAATTTTAGGATCTGAAGGTTACCAGAAACCTGTATTTGTCAAAGGTCCTTTTTGTGAATCTTCTTGAAGCTGAACGATATTTTGCAAGAGCATCAGAACGGTAACTGTAAATGACACAAGAGTCAAAAATGGACACGGATATTGTATGGAACCAGAAAAGACCCTGAATAGCCAAAGGAATGTTGAAAAAGAAAACCAAAACTGGTGGCATCACAATTCCGGACCTCAAGCTCTATGACAAAGCTGTAATCATCAAGACAGTGTGGTACTGACACAAAAACAGACACACAGACCAATGGAACAGAATAGAGAACCCAGAGATGGACCCTCAACTCTATACTCGACTAATCTTCAACAAAGCAGGAAAAATCCAATGGGGGGGGGGGGGCGTGCGGGAGACAGGCTCTTCAACAGATGGTGTGGGGAAAATTGGACAGCCACATGCAGAAGAATGAAACTGGACCATTTCCTGACACCAAACACAAAAAACAGACTCAACATGGATGAAAGACCTAAATGGGAGATAGGAATCCTTCCAAATCCTAGAGGAGAACACAGGCAGCAACTTCTGTGACCTCGGCTGCAGCAACTTCTTGCTAGACACATCTCCACAGGCAAGGGAAAGAAAGGCAAACATGAACTATTGGGACTTCATCAAGATAACAAGTTTTTGCCCAGCGAAGGAAACAGTTGACAAAACCAAAAGACAACAGACAGAATGGGAGAAGATATTTGCAAATGACAAATCAGATTAAGTATGTCTATAGAGGGGCGCCTGGGTGGCTCAGTCATTAAGCGTTAAGCATCTGCCTTCGGCTCAGGGCGGGATCCCAGAGTCCTGGGATCGAGCCCCACATCGGGCTCCTCCACTGTGAGCCTGCTTCTTCCTCTCCCACTCCCCCTGCTTGTGTTCCCTCTCTCGCTGGCTGTTTCTCTCTCTGTCAAATAAATAAATAAATAAATAAATAAATAAATAAATAAAATCTTAAAAAAAAAAAGGGGGGGATCTCTATAGAATGTATCAAACTCAACATCCAAAGAACCAATTATCCAATCAAGAAATGGGCAGAAGACAAGAGCAGACATTTCTCCAAAGACGACGTCCAAATGGCCAACAGACCCATGAAAAAAGTCTCCACGTCACCTAGCATCAAGGAAATACAAATCAACACCACAATGAGATACCACCTCACAGCAGTCAGAATGGCTACAATTAACAAGTCAGGAAAGGACAGATGTTGGCGAGGATGTGGAGAAAGGGAAACTCTCTTACAGTGTTGGTGGGAATGCAGGCTGGGGCAGCCACTCTGGAAAACAGTGTGGAGGTTCCTCAAAAATTTGAAACTAGAGCTACCCTACGACTCAGCAATTGCAGTACTGGGTATTTACCCCAAAAATACAAATGTAGTGATCCGAAGGGGTGCCTGCACCCCAACGTTTATAGCAGCAATGTCCACAATAGCCAAACTATGGAAAGAGCCCAGATGTCCATTGACAGATGAATGGATAAAGCAGATGTGGAGGATGGATAGAGAGATAGATAGGTAGCTATAGCTATAGATCTGTATCTATCTATATCTATCTGTATCTAGCTATACATCTGTATCTAGCTATATGTATCTATCTATCTGTCATCTATCTATCATGAAATACTACTCAGCCATCCTAAAAAAGAAAGAGAGAGAGAGAGAGAGAGAGAGAGAGAGAAAGAAAGAAAGAAAGAAAGAAAGAAAGAAAGAAAGAAAGAAAAGAAAGAAATCTTGCCATTTGCAATGACATGGATGGAACTAGAGGGTATTATGCTAAGTGGAATAAGTCAATCAGAGAAAGAAAATTATCATATGATCTCACTGATGTGTGTGTGTGTGTGTGTGTGTGTGTGTGTGTGTGTGTGTGTGTTTCCATAAAGAGTTACACGTCATCCTGATGAAGGACACTGCAGAAAGTCACGGAGTTTATTTTCTGTTTTTAGTGTGTGCAAGGCTGTGTGACTCTGATCTTATGGGAGCCAGGGAGGTTTTCTTTTGTTTTCTCATCTTTATGTTTGGAAACCTCCTTTTTAGGGCTTGATTGAAAAAACTTTTTTAAAGATTTTATGTTTATGTAATCTCTACACCCAACATAGGGCTCAAACTCACAATCCCGAGTCCCGACGGAGGACGGAGCCAGCCAGCAGCCAGGCACCCCTTGATTTTTTTTTTTTTTTTAATTGAAGCAAACATGCAATGTGTGCTCAGCGCGGAAATAGAGCCCACGTGTTGAGGTTTTGTGGAGTCATTTGGACCTGGGTAAGTGTGAAGGCCCGGGAGCAGGGCCCACAAATGTTAAAAGTTGACAATTTCTTTGATCAGTATTCACTTAACAGATGATTTATTGAAAGTGCTATTCTATGGCAAACGTCCTTCTATGTTCGGGATACAGCAACAACCAGATAGCTGAAGCTCCCACCTCATGGATTTAAAGTTTCAGTTGGATGTAGAGATAGGTAGGTAGGTAGGTAGGCAGGCAGGCAGGCAGGCAGGCAAGCAAAGAGATTTAAAACATGGCATCGGGGCGCCTGGCTGGCTTGGTCGGTAGAGCGTGTGACTCTTGATCTCGAGGTGGTGAGTTCAAGCCTCACGTTGGTTGTAGAGATTACATAAACATAAAATCTTTTTTTTTTTTTTAAGATTTTATTTATTTATTCGACAGAGATAGAGACAGCCAGCGACAGAGGGAACACAAGCAGGGGGAGTGGGAGAGGAAGAAGCAGGCTCATAGCGGAGGAGCCTGATGTGGGGCTCGATCCCACAACACCGGGATCCCACCCTGAGCCGAAGGCAGACCCTTAACCGCTGTGCCACCCAGGCGTCCCAAACATAAAATCTTTAACAAAGAATAAATGATGGGGTGCCTGGGTGGCTCAATCGGTTGAGCGTGTCTGCCCTAGGCTCAGGTCATGATCCCGGAATCCTGGGATTGAGCCCCGCATCGGGCTCCCTGCTCAGCGGACAGCCTGCTTCTCCTTCTGCCCCTCACCCAGCTCGTGCTGTGCTCTCCCGCGCGCTCTCTCTCTCTCTCTCTCTCTCTCTCTCTCTCTCAAATAAATAAATAAAATCTTTTAAAAAATGAACGAACGAACGAACGAACGAACGAACGAACGAACAAAGCCACGGCATCAAAAGTGAGTGCTTGCTTGCTTGGGGGGGGGGGGGATCAAACCGGAATATCTTTAACCTGTAACATATTCTTTATCGATCCTGCTTTCACTACTTTGCCCGGATTTCATTTTCCACAAGTGACAGTCCCTCCCAAGTGGGCTTCTTTCATCGTAAGACCCGTGTTCTCCCCTTGTCCCGCAGAGAGAGAAGAGCCATGAGAGGCGAAAGTTGGGCAGATCGGTATAAATCTAGGAAATAAAATAATCGTTCCCAAGACCAGTAGCCAAAGTTCTGCTTCCGTTTAGGACCCGATGTGTTAAAAAAGCATGTATGGTCGTTGGCTTGGAGAAAGGGGAGGAGGCCGAAGTATCATCCTAAAGAACAGAGTAGGGGGAGAAACAGAAGTGAAAAGATCGAAGAACTGGTTTCCCCATCCATAGCCTTTGAAATGATTTGGTGTCTTCTCCTAAGAGAGAGCCCATTGTCCGTCCAATATTTCATACCGCTTTTCACAAAGTATCACAACACAACACAACACAACACATTGCACAATCCCGTGCCTCCAAACCGTCTACGCAATCCTAATGCGTCCTATCTCTGCGTTCTATTCTATCATGTGACTAGAGCATCATGTACTTCACCATTCCGCTGTTGTTTGACATTCAGGTGAATTCCAACTTCTGTTCGGGGTGCGTGGGGGGCGGTGTGTGTGTGTGTGTGTGTGTGTGTGTGTGTGTGTGTGCGCGTGCGCGCGCCGTATCTATTGCTGCTGTGCAGCGATCTGATCCTCAGGGTGTATCACCCTAACACCGCAATGGCTTGAAACAACATCTCTTTATCATTTCCTGGTGCTTGCCTTGGGTGGCCACGTGGTTTCTACCGGTGTACCCCGGGCTCACTCCAGCAGTGGCCTTCAGCTGGAGGGTCAACTGAGTTTGAAGGTGCAACTTGGCCACATTCCCAAGTCTGCAGTCGGTGCTGGCCGAGCACCGGGTTGCCTCTCTTGTCGATGCCTCTCATGGCCCAGTCAGCTAGACTGGCTCTCTTCCGTGAAGGTCTCGGGACGGCCTGCCAAGAGGGTCAAGCACGCTTCCGGACCACCTCTTCAGCTGTGGCTGTGCAACTAGTAAAATTTCACTTCTAGTCTATTCTTTTGGTCAAGACAAGTCCCAAGACCCAGTCCAAAACCAGGGGACAGAGCAATCGAGCCTACCTCCAGATAGCAGGAGCATCGAAGGCACATGACGTGAGGGTGCACACGTGCCAGGAGGTAAGGGAGGTACGGTTGTCAGTCTCCCACGAGGGATTCCTAAACCCTATGCCACGACGCACATTTTTGTAAAAGTAAGCTTGACGTGTTAGCGTCTAAAACATGATTTCCTTTGAATCGACCCCTAGAATTGGATTCGTCCAAAAGAAGGGGAAGATGCGTTTTTCAGGCTCTTGATACCAAAGCTCTTGACTTCCAGAATGGACTTGGATGACCCTTCACCATCTCTGCTTTGTAAGACAGTGCAAATTTAATTGGCCAACCCCGCATGAAAAGGTTGTCGATCACGTTCCCGTCCGAATTCAAATTCAAGGCAGGATTCCTTTTTAAAGGCACAGAGCAGCCAGCTCCGTGGCAAGGAGCCAGAATTCTCCGGGTGGATCTCAGATCCACCGAATCCCACAAACCCCGTGTGACGTGAATGTACGAATTCGTGGAGGTTTCCCTCCCGATGGCTAAGAAGATGCTTTCACATCAGTGATGACAAAACGCAAACCCACAAAACCCCGATAGATGGGCACGGTCTTCCCTAAAGGGTCCCTTATTTCATGGAATCCAATTCTTCCACCTTGCAGTCTGCATTCACGGCTTCTATTTTCCGAGAGGCCGACACTCTTTCTCTGCAGACATGTCACAAGATCGGCAGGATACGGTCTTCCGTGCGTCGGGCACACCAAAAGCTGTTGGGAAGGCCCCTGCCATCGGAATGTATTCGGCACGGATGCTAAGGAAGACTTTGAAACCGATCTAGTCCGGTTCCGTCCTTCAGTCCTCTTGGGGGCAGAGCTTCCGTGTTCCATGCCCCCTCTCCAGGAACGCCACTCTCCCCACAATTTCAGGTGTCCAGGCAACCCGGAAACTCTCGAGCTAGGTGAGTTCTTCTGGGAAGGGGCGGGGGGGGGGTTGGGGGGGAAAGGGTGGGCAGTGCCGACGTTTGGAAACATTGAAGGGCACCCGAGGCGAGGCTATGGCCAAACCGAGTCCGTGCACAGGTACGTAAGGCGGGGGTGGGGGGGCGGGGGTGGGGATGGGGGGGTGGTGGGGTGGGGCACGAAACCTGTGCTCTCCGTAGGTTACGAAAAGCTCAGGGGCACCTGGCTGGCTCTCTGTAGAGCGCGCTGACCTCTTGATCTCAGAGTCCTGAGTTCGAGCCCCACGTTGGGTGTAGAGTTTACGTGAACCAGCAGCAGCAGCAGCAGCAGCAGCAGCAGCAGCAGCAGCAGCAGCAGCACCACCACCACCACCACCACCACCACCACCACCACCACCACCAAAAATGATAATAATGAAAAGCTCGAAAAGCCCCACGGCCCCTGGCAGGATGTCTATGGCAAGCCACACCTCCACGACAAATAGCTTTCCACAGTGACGGCGACGGATGGCGGAAGGACAGAGGCAGCACCCTACCCCAAACCTCACAGCCTGCCTCCTTTCCGGCCAGATGTGCAGCATCTGGGAACGGCTTTGAAACCTTCCCAGTCAACGGCTTGGGCCCGCCTGTCGGGAAAAGCGCTCTGCTGTTCATTTCACTCCTGGACGAGCCTAGGAAGATGAAGCGGCGGTAGCTCTCCGTGGGGGGGGGGGGGGGGCGCCACGCGATCCAACACACACGACCACAGCCACTGAGGAGCATGAGATCTGTATGGCCTCGAGGGGTACAGGATAGCCCGTGAATCCTTTTCCAAGGAAGAAGGCGGCAACGTGAGAGCGTGCAAAACACTTTCTCACAGCATCTGCTGATGGTGCTAGGACTTCTGTCCCCGGAGAGGATACTATTTTTCCACCGCTTCCAGTTTTAAGAGAAAGGGTCAGGGGAAAATCATTCAGTCGTTCCACTCATCTTCATGGCTCATCGTGGAAAACGAAGACGCCGTACAAAGGAGCAAAGCGCGGATCCATGCAAACACATGGGTGAGCCCCCCCAAAACATGACGCTAAGTGAAAGGAACCAGACAGCCAGGGTGACATAATGCCTTGGGATCCCATGGGTAGGAAAGAGCCAGACGGAATAGCCCAATCCTAGAGGGAGGGAGCAAACAGATCAGAGGCTGTTGGGGGAGAATGGTGAAGAGAGCCGGGGTGAGGGTCAGGGTGAGGTTGAGGGTGGGGGGGGGGGAGGCGCGGACGGGAAGGGGGAGGGGTGGGGGGTGTCTCTTTTTGAGGTGACGGAAATGTTCTGGAAATGGCGGTGCGGGTCGTGCAGCTTTGTGAGTAACCTTTAAAAAAAATAAAAAAGGCCACCGAACCGTACACTTTCAAGAGGATGTGAATCATGGCGTGCGAATTGTATCTCCACTTTGAAAATGTGTGAGGAAAAAAATGTAGCAGATGCAGGTTGGTAGGTTGGTAGGTAGGTAGGTAGGTGGGTGGGTGGGTGGGTGGGTGGGTGGGTAGGTAGGTAGGTAGGTGAACGGGCCGGTGGTGGACCGATGTTCGTTCGTTCGTTCGTTCGTTCGGTCCCTCCCTCCCTCCCTCCATCCATCCATCCATCCATCCATCCATCCATCCGGTCCGTGCGTCCACGAAGATCTGCATCAAAAGGTGTGGGAAGGGGGAGGTCGGGTTCTTGTTCTGAGTGGTTTTATTTGTTCCCCAAACTAATCACCTCTGTGGAGATAAACAAAGATCACCCACATGAGAACAGGAATCACCTGTTGAGGTCAACAGAGTCTGTGGGCGGTTATCACCACCTGGGTCTGGCAGAGACTCGAAGCAAACGCAGGCCAGGCGGAGGAGTGGAAAAGCTTTCTGGTGGCAAAGGGGGAAGGTCCAGTGAGAGGTTGTTGCGGTGGGCGGGGGGAGCAGGACGGGAGCTGACTAGAAGAGGGGTGTCCTGGGTCATTTCGGGGAAAGAGAAACTTGATTTCCGTCCGTGGGTCCATCGATCTCATTCTCTGGATCTAGCTCTATGGAGAAGAACAGCGACGTGTCTCCATGTTGTCCATCTGTATCCCCACGTCAACATTGTCCAAGGTGTAGGTTTGTTGAATCCGTGATGTCGGAGACGCTTAGAGAAGAACACAGGTGAGTCTATTTCCCAAACGATCCACAAAAATCACCGTAACTGCAACTGTTCCTCCTTCCCACCCATGCTCTCTCCACACCCCGCCCCCCCTCCCCCTCCCCCTCGCCCCACCCCACCCCACCCCACCCCGCCCCGCCTCCGGGCCTTTCTCGGGCTCCCTCTTCTTTTCTCCGGCCCCTCCTCCCCCCCCCCCGCCCGCG